>NC_031770.1:8345372-8407872 GCF_001522545.3 Parus major | reverse complement strand
TCCAGTGAGGACAGGTACCTGCCACAGATTCCCCAACAAGTGACTAAACTGACCTTGTAAGGAGGCCTCCAATATAAAATAGAAGTTGGAAAAATTAACAGGAGATAGAAATATATTATTCCTCTCGAAGAAAAAGGAGACATAATTGCATCAAAGAATTCCCATCGAATTGCTGGAGGTGCTGCTCCACATTTCCTGCAAAAACAACTGGTCTTGGCAGGACTAGCACTAGTTGAGCTGAGTTAAACTCGGTTTAAGGTAGTCCCTGTCTCCTCAGTGGACAGAAACACAGAGCTCCAGGGAGGATCTGGGGGTGTGTGGGTGCACTCTGTGGCAATATGGCTAAAGGCAGGACACGGGCTATGTGCTGCTTCTGTCCCCAAACCAAATCCCAGCAAAAGATCAAGTTCTTCAGTGCAGGCAGGGGCCACCTAAAATACTCCCTAGAGACTGACAAACTTCTCCTGGTCCACTGGGAAAGCCTCAGCCCAGTAAGCACTGCTTATCTTGCCCAGTCCATGTCTGAGCAGGGTGGGAAATATTCTTTGCCCTCTTCTTCCCCCAGTGTATTGTACAAGGCAGGCCAGAATTTTATCCTTCCACTGTAAACTATAACACCTGGTTTAAAATTATATTACAAGACATTAATACAAACGGAAGGTTTGGGAGGATTTTATAACCCACAAGAGATGACACTCATAGGTTATGATGTCATTCAAACCACTTGATAATATACTGTACTAGCTTGCAATATTCCAAAAGCAGCTATTAAACTAAATATAGATGAGGAACATGTTGCTACAACAACACGAAATATCATGAACAGCAGTATGCAGAAATATATGGCTGTAAACCTCATTTTTATTTATTTGTTTAGTCCCATTTTTTCATGTGGGATAAAAACAACTGCTTCAGTCCTCCAAAGGCTCTCACACTGTGGATTGAATTTAAAATAATCTTTAAAAAAAACAAAAATAAAAGGCCAATCAAACACTGAAGTAATCCTAGAAAAAAAAAAAAAAATGTATGCAAACTACAACCTTTCTAGACAGAAATAAATCAGTCATGGCCATTTAAGGTAGTTCAGTTGCATTACTTTTCCTTCTATATGAAACTTAAAAGCAGTACAAAGACAAAATGTAAATACTAGTTCTTGCACTTTTGTAAGTCACTATTATCAAACCAGAGTGCTTTAATTATATTTCGAGACTGGGGTGTGGGCTGGGTGACAAGATTTACTGGAGGTCAATGTGAGCAATAACCATTTTTCTTCCCAATGAAAAATAATACCATCAACAGCACTTGTTCAGAACTATTACAATTGCTGAATTTAAATGCTCCTGTAGGATAATTAATCAGAGATGTTTCGTCATTCTGGTTTGAGGTAAAGATATAAAACAACTGCCAGGGTTATGACGATGATTTTGATAATGTTATAATATTATTTATTTTTAAAACTACCCTGTTTTCAGCCCTGTATTACAAAGGGGTAAATACTCAAATACTATTCTCCTAAATGGTGCAGTGTTTTGGGGAAACAGCCCAAGAAGGTTTTCCTAGAAAGAGTTTAGGGAAACAAAACAAAGCAATGTATTACAAGGAGGGATTCCTACCAAACAGGAGATGATGGATTCCACTGGAGTCAGGCCTCTGATTTACAGGGTGAGCAAAATGGGGCACCCTTTGGAGCTAGAAATAAAGCCCAGAGTTTGAGTCAGGAGGGTGACTCCCACTTTCAAGAGTGAGCTTTCCAGCAGGCACAAACCCTCATCTTTCAAATCCAGCAGAACTCCTTCTCAGCCATGAGCCACACAGGAGATTTCAACAGCAGCATTTGACCCAGAGTCTCAAACAAGCATATTGCTCAAGAAAGACAAGACCATGGGGTATTTAGCAGTTCCCTAAATCACCAGTTTGGTTTCTTGGATTTAATGTGGAACACAACAAAATCTGCCTTCTCAGTTGAATGTGGCAGCCTGACATGAACTGGCCAAAGCAGAGCACTGCAATGTGTGCTTTTAGCAGTTCAGCTAAATTTTCCTTCTTCTAATTAAACTTTTGTACAGGCTTTAATATAAATGTCATGGGTTTTTCTTTCTTGTGAGCTGCTCTTTAAAACCCAGTTTATAATAAATATTTGTAAGTATTCCTAAATAAAATATTAATTGCTGAAAACAACCTTTTAATGGGGTACTACATGTACAAGAAATATTTGGCTACATGATGTGATACCAGTTTAGGATTCATGAGCTCAAAGGCAGTAACAGCAAGCAGTGAGAGTGCTATGAATAATCCCCATGTTAAGAACCTTCAATATGAATTGGGTAAAAACAAAGTATTAAGTAAAGAGGCTGCACCAAGAGACAGTATTCCCCTCTCAGTAAGGCTATAGAAAATGAGTAATGACAGTGATATGGATGGAGAACTGTACTTAGAGATTCCTGGCTTTATAGGTCTATGGCTGGTACAATTAGAAGTTGAGGCTCTGGTGACAACCAGAAGAGAAAGCAAACATCTAAACCAAGAGATCAGCTAACACCCTTTGTCTTCTGTTCTGGATTGTGTGTCAACATCTTTTGGGAGGAACAGGATAGTTCAAGAATATGAGTCTGAATACAAGAGGTCCACTAGCTTACTGCTGGCTTCCCATCAAGCCCAAGCTATATTTTGTCATGCCATGGAGTGGCAGACATGTCCCAACCCCAAAGCAGCAGCACAGTTTGAGCAAGGACTGAGTAAAACACTTGATACATTCCTTCAGAGGGAAAGGAAACTGCAAACATTATTACTACTTTGCTTAAATGTGTATATCATCAGTAGTGTTCTTCAAAAGCACCCAGCATCTGGTTAAATCAGTTTTCTCTGTCATGAGAGCAGACAGTATTTTGGATGTAGTTATTAATTGAACCTTGTAAAATATACCTCTTTATCTAGGTAAAATCTTAATGCGCGGAAAAGCGCACCATGTCTCAATACCTCTAGCTTTCATCAACAAAATATTCTAGAGGCCCTCACCTTACTATTTCACCTCTAGGTTGCTTAAATGAACTAACCCTATGTACACTGTCTGCCAAAAAGAAACCAAAACCACATTTTCATTTCTTTTGTTCCATCTTAGTTGTGAGTGTTCAGCACAGAACACTGGAAGAATTATGGCCACACGATACTCATGACAGCTGGAGGAAAGCATCGTGCTGGATTGAAATGAAAAGTGTGGTAAGGTCCACAACACACCTTCAAAGAGTGCCAGTGTCAATTACCTCCAAGCCTCTCAACAGATCCTGGCAGGACAGTGAGAAAATACCAGATTTGATCTGCTTAAAGCTCAACTGGACAAATCACTGGAGAATGTATTGTACAGGGAAAAAGGTCTGTGATGGCAAGGGCAGCAATGAGATGATCTAATGCAAAAGAACTTTTCTGTCTCTGGTTTTTATGGTTCTCTGATAGACATAACAGTCACAAATAACTTGTCTGAGGAGCAACTGTGAACGTTTCTGTGGATTTGTGATGAAGCTAATTGCGTAGAACAGGTACACAGAAACTGAAGTAAAGGCAAAACAATTAAAAGAAATTATTTTACTGCCCCTGTTTGAAAATTGGGGGTGGCATTTATGGAAAAATTCTTCTTTTTGAATTATAATGCCTTTACATGTGGCATTCTTGGTGGAATAAATAGGAAAGAGCCACACAGAGATCCCAATATTTGAGGTCATTATTTGGGGTCATACTTTCCAATCAGGCAGCAAAAACACAATCCATTATCACGAGCCCTTTGCTTTTAACAAACACCTGGAACTGCAGCTGAGGGGCAGCTCAGGGGATGCTGCTCAGGGATGTGGATCTCTATGTTGAAGGCAGTGCAATGACTCAGGTCTTTCTAAGCTGGCCAAAAATCTAAGGAGTTTGTTGAACCTGTGGCTATGTAGAGAGGCACGGGGTCTGTCAAAGTAAATGACAAAGTTTATTGAGATGGTCTTGAGAATTTGACCTTTCAGTCTGCTTTGTTCCATGGTGTAAGTCAGCTGAAACTTTTGCTAAGCATTTCTGGAAGTCTGCTGTGTTTCTGGAAGGAGTGGTGATGTACACAAGCTGGCAATAAGCTTTTGGGGTAGCTAGGTCAGTCAAATGCCACTTACTGAGTAATAATATTTTGCACCACATATTGCTGCCTCAGATAATTATTATTAGTGACAAGAAACCACATCATTACATGTGGTCATCTGCAAACCTCAGCTAGGATCGCTAGGAGGAGGAAGCTGCTGCTCAAAGAAGTATCAATGAGCACTTGGTGAATAATTTCACTCCTTTTATATACATCATGTCTACTTTCTGTGGTCAAGAATTCCCTTATTTCCTTACAGTATGCAAAAAGGGGTTTGGTTAGTGGCTTGTGTTCCTTGAAAGGATGTGATTAGCATACAACTGGTGGATGTTCAGAGATATTCACATGGGACTGAAATAGCCACCATCTCCTCCTCAGTGTCACCATGAATGTAAGTTCAATAAAACATCCCTGACATTTAAAGTGATTGAGTAGAAAGACACTATTAAACTAAGACAAAATATAAAAGCCCATGGAGGAATCCTACACCCTTACTTTATGAAGTAAAACAGTATTGGAATTGCCAGAAATGTTGGTGACATTTTTTTAAAATCAAAATAATAACTGACACAAGGACAAAAAATGGGAACTCAAATTTTGTGCCTTTTCTGATTCTTCATTTTTCTTATGCACAAATTTTATCCTAAAGATGATTCAACATATACAAAAAAAAATTTAAATTCACTAGTTATAACCCTTAATTACTTGATGTTATATAATATTATTTTAATGTCATGATAACTTTGTCAAGTTTTAGAGAATACACTTCAAGGACCTACCTGTTTAGAAATTTCAAACAGAAATATCCTTAGCTATCTCCACTTGATATAAATTGTCTTTATGACACTTCCCCTGAAACCATGACTAGCTAAAGCAAACTCACTCTGACAGAAGGATTTTTGAAGCTGTTATTTTAATCTTAAGGTTTACATACCTGTCAGAGGGATGGTACTTTCATAGCCTTTACTATTGTTCACAGGTTCTTTTTTCCAAAGTCTACACATAGGTCTCAAGGGCTCTTGCTCCTCAAGGCAAATTACCTCTGAGTGTTTAGGTTCACCTCCAGCTCTGTATTTTTTTCACTTTTCATATGCCTCTTTCTTTGTGGTTTTTCTGCCTCTCTTTTCCTTATTTTCAACTCCTGGCCAGGACCCTTAAAGGAAAGAAGAAAGACTCTTAGATACCGTGGTGATGGGTGACCTTATAAAAACACAGATAAAGAGACAGGGTGATTGTTATGTTTCCTTCACACTGTTTGACTGTGCTACAGTTGGATGAAAACATTTGTTCTACAAATAAAAGAAAACCTTTCAAACATGACTTTGGCCTCAGTCTTGCTCCCAGTCATGCAGCTGAGGATAGGATCCGTGTCCTCATGGACCCTTCACCTAGTCAGGAGCTGAGGACAAACTAGTTAATGGAGAGACATCAATACAGCTGATTGATTGATTAATTCTTCCATACAATAGGTGATGTGCTGCAAAGATTAGGAGCTTTGGTCTAGGAAAATTATTAGGTTTCAAAACTCCACTCTTTACTCTCTCCAGACCTTGAATGTAGACTTCCCTTATTGTCATTACAATTCAAAGTATTTTTAGTGCTTTAGTTGGAGCTGTTTCGTGACAGTAAAAAAGGAAAGTTTTCAGAAAAGAATAGGAAAAAAAGCAAGAGTTTGTTTAAAAGAAGAAAAACTGCATTTAAGCTTCAAGTTATATTTAAAATACACTTAAAAGTTTATTAGTTTAAACTTTGTTAAGCAAAGGTGTTTAAATTGAACTTCAATTGTAATGATACAAGTATCTCCTCATTAGAGGGTCTAATTAAGATATATTTATATTATATACATTATTTTACATATATAATATATACATATTATATATATAATTAAGATATAATCTAAATATTCTATAACAACCCATGGGTCCTTTCTCTCAATTCTCTCAAGATATCTTTAAAAGTCTTACATATGTAAATAAATTTCGTTCAAATGAAGATGATTTTTCACAGGTACATTTCTTCTTTATGAATTTAAAGACCCCTTTCGAATCAGCAAATATGTAAAAATCATTATTTTTCTGAGGGAAAAACCAGACTACTGCAGCTCTTGGGCTTTGGGAAGGAATTCATTGGCCTTGCCCACTCAGAGTCCTGGAGAGAAAGGCAATGGAGAAGCCACAAAAAGGCATCAAGAGACACAGTTTGTGACAGCCTTGAGAGGCAAAAAGCAGGAAGAGGGGGAAAAGGTTGAAAAAAACAGAGAAGAAGCAGAAGTCATAGGCCAAGCCTGTGTTCTTGGAGAAAAATCCAGGCAGTCCAATGCAAAAGGAATGCAGCAGGGCTATTCTGCAATTTCTGGAGGTAAGAGATGAGCCAAGTAAGTGCCTTGTGAAACACAACTAGAAATTCAGCCACAGACTGCATTGATTTTTATTTTCTCCTCCCCCTATCCCCCTGGCACAGATGAAGATATATGTGTTTAGATCAACACATGCCCTTATTGAGTCTTGAGCAGGGAAGAGTCTGACTCAAGCATTTTTTGTGCAGTCCACAGGATTCCTGTGAGAAATCTGGGCAGATTACTGGGATAAACTGAGACCCAGGCTCTGCCCATAATCTACAAGACAACCCAACCCCATTGTACTAGGTGGTTTAAAAAAAAAATGTAAAAAATGATCCAACAGACTTGCAACAAATCTTTCTAACCTCTAGGTTAACACTGTGTGTGATGTTTGTATGACAGATCATGACGGGAGGTGACAGACTTCCAGACCTTGGCTGAGAAGTAAGATCAGCTGGAGGTAGATGATTTCTGTCAATAGGTGAGCTTCATGCAGACAAAAGAGTGATGACCTGAAGCTATGGAGGGATTTTTATCTCTGTGTGTACATGCTCAGGTAATTTTTTTAATCCACAAAAGTAGTAGAAATAGGTAGCAGTTTTTAAAAGCGTGAATTAAGAATGCCACTGATTTGCTGGAAGAGATGGAGAAACTGAATCTGTGGAGTTTGGACAGTGGAAAAGAGTATGGCTCAAGATACAATGTTCTCCCTGACCTAGCCCTGTCCTCATCTTTCATCTCATACACACTACATCGACCCCTGCCTTTGCTCCACACACAGTGCCAGTCTCCACAGCCCATTTGTCAAACCTTCCAGCGAGCTCCACCTGTGTCATTCCAGCCCCTGGGCATGGGATGATTTCCCTGTAAAAAGCCACAAGGTCAGTGGCTATATTATCTTGCTTTACATCCCTCCTCAAAATCAGCCCATTAAGTGACCCCTGGGCAGCGCAGGATAGTGGCACAGCAGCTGGGGTGGCTGCTGAGGACAGCAGCTGAGCTCTGCTGCCATCCCTTGGGTCTGCACACTCCTCAGAGCTCACCTGCGCTCACTTTCTGCACCTGCACTGCTTTGCACACAGCCAAGGCTGGCTCTGTGGGAGCTCTGGGGAAGTTTCTCTTCATTTCCCTTTGCTGCAGCAGGGTGACTCCTGATTTACACACTGGTGCAGCAGGAAAAAGGAGAATCAGAGCCATTACACCACTCCACTGACACCCTTGCTATTACAAGGACTTTTCCTCTGGCTGCTCCTTTTCTTTTAGGCTGTCACAGCCCTGCTGGTCTCACAGCACCTTCTCAGTCCAACAAATGCCATTCCAATTCAAGGAGCAGAGTGCAGAAAGAAAGAGGCCTATGGATAAGGATCATTATATACAGAATTTAGCTTGCCCCCACAAATCTGGAAGATAGTGAATGATTCATCTGGAAGGCTTAGGCTCAACCAATGACACATGAAAACTAAATTATATGAAGATTAATGAACTTCAGGATGATGATTTATATTTGACAGATTGTAGCACTTTATAGGAGCTGAGACAACATTCACTCCTTTTCATTCCTTTCCTGAGGACAACCTGCATTAAAAAAAAAAAAAAAAAAGAAGCCTGACACAAAGAGCTGTTGACAAGCATACAAAATGGAGCATTAATACTACCTACTATCCATAGCTATGCCCAGGAGACCCTCACAGTGTGTTTGAATATCCCCTGCTCTTTATTCACTGTAATAAGTGAAACATGCTCCCTTAAACCAAAAGTGCAGCTGAACTTGTGGGAAGACAGCATTTGTGTACTAGCAGAGGTCCATTCAGAATGCCAGCTTCTTCCACATGTTAAATATGCACCTTTGAACAGTTCAGAAATACTGTCAAATCTTGAAAACAAAGTGAGGGTTTAATATTCTCTCTCTATAGATGTAATATGTTCCAAGAGATAATTAATTGCTACTGCTACTTATTGAAGGGAAGAGCCAAGAGCCATGTGTTTGTGCTATTTGTGTCTGAAATAAACATCTGATCTTGTTGTTGTTGATGAGAAAATGCTTAGGAAAGGGCATTAGAGCACTTTTCAGTGTGGCTGACAATATGCTTCCCTATTTGCCTGCTCTTTTACCTGCTACCTGCTGAAACTCAGCACACTTTCTTCATGGAGCCACACAAGCCCAGCCTGCCTCTACAACAAAGACCCTTTTCTAAAGATCATATTTTGACTTTGTCTTCTCACCCCCTTTTGTATATGTATGAGGAGAGCAATGAAACAAAGATGTTTTCTCAGGGGAATATTTCTGCATTTACTGGGTTGAAGACTGCTCAGAAAAAAACCCCCAAACCACACAGACTTTACATGCATAAGAAATAAGCATGCCAAAAACTTGTGCTGACAGGCAGTCCTGTCACATGCACCACAGACACTGCCCTCAGACACCCCTTCTAATCTCTGCCACTGTCTCCCAACATTTCAACAACCTCCTTTTTCCTGCTTAGTGTTCAGGAGCTACAGCACTAATTCCTCCTGGCTGTAGCACCAATGATTGTACTAGAACTAGTCCATGGTATAAACTGAATCCCATCTATTTTTTCTTTTATTAATTTTTTTTAAGCATCAAAATCCTAACTTCTATCTTTTGAAATATCAGCCTGGATGTACAAAGATGAATAGATATCTTCAGGCAGTGTTGAACCAGCAGAGTCTGACCTTTGGACTCACTTCCCTCACAACAGGGACAACCAAAGGCAAACACTAAGGGCAGCAGCCAATGATTCAGGATGTCCTCTAGCAGAGATCTTGCACTCTGTAAACAAATGACATTATTAACATGCCCAGTAGAGGCTTGGTTTTGGCTCGTTCTCTTTCTTATTTGAATTAATTTCCAAACAAGACCATTTATGACCTTTATCTGAAGCAGCATTATGCAAGCCAGTACTTTGCAGGCCAGTGTCTGCATTGCAGGGTAGAAGACACCAGGAGCTAAAAAGAAATAAAGTAGGTTTCTGCTCCAAAACAAAGTAAAACCAGGAAATGCCTCTAGACAAATAAATCACAGTTTCAAGCCAGCTGCAATAAAGGAATGGTGGAGTTCCCATGACAGAGGAAGAGGTCCTCCATGGAGTCAGGAAAACCCTGGATCTGCCTCACCCAGAGCAGGTTTCTGCCGCTGCTTTTCTTGGTGATGCAATGATGCAACAGTTGTAACACAGGCCAGAAAGACTCTGAAGGGTTTACTCCAAACAGTGGTGAGTGTCGCAAAAGTGACTGCCAGCTTCAGCAGCACTTAAATCTGTTTTGGATTGTTCGCATTGCTGTGATTTCTGTTTCCTCTGTGCGAATGTCAGCCGTGACACAGGGAGCAACATTCTGCACAGGACACCCTGGTTATCCCAAACTCTAAAAGAAACCATTGAATTTAATGGAAATACAATACTACATAAGGGCAATAGCCACTCAAGCTTAGCTCTCATGGCCAGAGCTAAGCTTCAAAGTGCAACTCTGCCACCTGTAGTTATTGGTTACTTGTCCCTCCCAAGGCCCAGCTACCCAGACACTGAAGGCTGGATGCAGTGCATTGCTAATGACCTTGACATTGCTCTTCCTGCTGTAGCATGGACTACTGCTATAAATTTGGTTATCTCCCTCTAAAATTTGATTTGTTCTCTGTTGAATAGAAGCACGAATTTCCCAGCTGAGTTACACATTACGGGAAAAAGTGTTCCCTTTTGGGTTTTTCAGTCTGCCATATTTCAGTTTGCTTGACTCTCCACTTCTTGTTTTGTGCTGCCTTCACATCCCTTCTTACTTGCTCCATTCTGAGGAAAAAAAAAAACATTTCATCCTTTTCCACCAGCCATTAATTATTCTCCTTACTCTACCCAGAAACTATTGTAACTCCCCAGTATCCTTGCAGAGCCATAGTGCTCTCAGTTACCTGTAGCAATGCAATCTGTGGGTCTGTGTAACTCTGATTTATGTATTTCTGTATTTTCTGTATTTCTGTAACTTATTTCTTTGCTACTGAACAGACTCAAGTCATACTCAGCATTAACACAGCTCCTTTTCTCATTCCAGGGTTTAGATGCTCAACTAGATTGAAAAGGTTTGATTTTCATAGGAAAAATATCTTCACTCTCTACAAGGCCTTGGTGACAGGCATTACTCAGATGCCCCATTGACCAGCTATCTTTAAACAAAAATACTTCAGTATTTCCAAACCATTCAGGGATATCTGAGCTTTCTAATGCTACTGAGCATATCCATAGGTGATTTATTGGAACAGGATCAGGAAGGATCGAGCCCTGAAGAGACAGAGAAGAAATAAAATCCCACACAAGAAAACATGGAATAATTATAAAATTCAAATGAAAAATGGTGTTTGTTTGTTTTTTTATAAGGACCATTTTATTCTTAAATATTAGAAAATGACATGATAAACACCTGACATCCAGTAATAAATGACAAAAGTTAATTTTTCCCTACTTGATGCTGGCATTATTTGGTCCTCTGCTGATAGAGTGTTTTGCTCTGCAGGAGAAAAATGAAATGCCTAAAAGAAAATACTTAAATTACAGCCTGTGTGTGATACCTTCTGCCCACATGCCACTGGAAAAAAACAGTCTTTCAGGAAACAAGCAATGATAGACACTTAAACATAACGAATAGCAGGCAGAATAAAATAAATCTTTTGAGGTAGGACATTGAACATGGGAGGTCTGTTTGAAAGTCAAGCAGATCTGTGCCCATCACCAGGAGAAGGGAGAGCAAACCTCTGAAAGTCTCTGTGGGGTTTAGTCCATGCCATGCTCTAGGTTTTTCTCAGAGCAGCTGCAGAAGGTGCTGGTGTGCTGGTGCTCAGAGTTTCCTAAAAGACCAGAAGAGTTCACATGTGGCACCTGAATCAGTGTATCAGCTTTTGTAATGCTATTTTAACTAAAAGAAGATGCAGGGGTGAGGTATGTGCTTGTGGGAGGGGAGGAGGAGTCGGGGGAAGGAAAGAGAAAGGAAAAAAATAACCATTTAAGCTAGGAGCTCTGTCTGTGTCTTCTCACTTACTGACTTAAATACACAGATTACTATAGCTGAGGGATATTAAATGTGAATCCTGCACAGTATATTTTTAGGAGATATAAAAATCCAATGTACTGTAAAATTTATAGCTTCCTCTCCCTCCCCCAAAAAAAGAAAAAAAAAAAATCTACTGGTAGAATATATAAATTTTGCTGAGGCTCTAAAATGTGTCATAAAACCTCTCTGTCACAGATACAGTCGGTGTTACAGTAGGTATTTCCATAACGAAGATTTGTAATAATTTGGGTTTTGTACATGGGGTGGCAATAGTGTGGTGCTTTAGGCAATATGCTTATAATGTCCAACACAACAGAATGCCTGTTGGGTCTCATTTCATGTATATAAATTATATATAATCTGAACAAACACGAATGGTGGGACCCATATATAAACAGTCTTAATATTTCAACACCTACATTTCTTTATGAACCTGGGTGGTTATAAAGGTGGTTGCAAATGATTATTTCTCTACCAAGTTCACATGGAGTAGTTTGCTCAGTTTAATAATAGTCTATCTTGTTCAGGCTGAACAAACTGGTCCCTGTGGGGGGAAGGAAAGCAGGGGGGGCAGTAATAAATCAATAGCCCAGATGTAATCTTAGGTGTCTAGAATGCAGAGAGGGATTTTGGAGCATAAAGGCACTGGTTGTCTATTGTCATTCAGACACGAGCTGCATCAGAAAAGGGCTTGTGGGAGCCTGATAAGAGTTGGTCAAAAGTGGGCCATAAATCATATGTAGGCAGTATTCTGCTGATTTCACACACACACTCACAGGGAAAAAAAAAAGGTAGAAAAAAGAAGGTGATAGATCTGCAATTTACTGCTTATCACATCTGCTAGAAGTTTCATAATACAAAAGCCTGACCTTCAATGAATAAACATCCTAGGTGACTACCTGTTTCTGCCTGAAAATATGGCACTTCAGCCTCCAGAAGCTTTGAAATGGAGCTACAGAAATGATGTGACATCTTCAGGTTTAGCAAGCTTCTCTTGGTTGCTAGCACTGGAGTAGCTGTCACTTCAGTTACTAGCAGCCACTTTAACTTCAGATGCACAGTGTTTATTGGAAAGAACTGGATACTTATTCAAAGACACTAATAGCCTATGGGGGAAAAGTAGTTCAGAGCACAAGGATTATGGAAAGAGCAATGTGCATGGCTTTTTTACATGTGCATGGCTTTTTTACTTACATTTAATTCCTGCTTCTGCCTAAAGACAAAATAAAAAGTAGCAGTAACATTGATCAGAGAGATGTGTCTGTGCTGCAACACAGGTACCAGATTCCAGCAACGTCAGCAGCCACAGGTGCCATTCATTTCTTCAGCCCTTGGTAAGGGTTTTTTGGACAATTTTATGCTTGATTCAGATTCAAAGCTCTGGGAATTTCGTCAAATACTGCATATTCATTATTTGAAGACCACTTTAGATAGTTTTCCTGATTTTTGCATGGATTGCCAGACCAGGATAATTTGTATCTGACATTTTATCTATTTTCAGTTACACCTTGCTGCAGATAATACCTGTTGTTCAAGTTAACCACTTGTATTTTGAACAAACTGGGAGGGTCTGAATTGCTGCATTAAAGGAAAGATCCCAAAAATCTGAATTTCAATCTCTACCTTAGCAAATCCACAAGCCTCACAAATCTTAAGCCATAGAGGACAAATCCACTCTCTGCCTCAGTATCATACAATGGGAAAAGGAGTGTGAGATTAAAGCCAAGCACCAAAATTAACAGAATTTTTTCCCAAAATGTTCCCACCTCATCTTGAGTCCATCAGATTCCCAGTCCATTGAGGTAAAAGCTGCCTTGGAATCAGACAAGAGTCAACCATTGTTTGCAAAACTGAACAGAAAATCAAAAAGACAGTGAAAAGCAGCTTGAAATGTTTATTATCTGGATTTTTGTTATGGCAACTTTGCAATTCTCTGGGAGAAATCTGGCCTTGTAAGCTGAAGGTCCAAGCAGTCAGCACACAGGTGAGCACAGACAGGGGGAGAAATGGGATATATGGAGCATCACTCCTGTGGGCACCCTCTGCATGTCAAAGTACCCAGGGCACACAGCAGCACAGGGTGTGCACAGGATGGCCCCAGAACAGCATTTCCCCCTCAGCAGAAAGGACCTGACTGCCCCCAGAGAGCTCACAGGGACAAGCCTTGCTCAGCTGCAGTGACTTTGGTATTTTATCATGTCCAACAGCATTGGAGCATAACATACCAGCTGCTAGTGAGAAAACAAGAAGGCTACCAACCTATTTAGAAACCATTCCTCACGACCTGGAATTAGAAAAAAATGGAAACATCTTGAATTTGGATCCCAGTACAAGTTCTCTGCGTGGTCTACTTGCCTCTGCTGAGCAGCCTTCACAGTCAGAGAGGACAAGGGTCATCAATCATGTCAGAGCACTTTAACGAGGCAAGCAAGCTACAAACACCTCGCAGAATTTATGTCACTGGGGAAGAGCCATTAATTTGGATTTCCAGCTTCCTGCTCAGACAAAATTAAAAAACAAAATATTGAATATAGAGTCGTTTGATTTAACGCTTACAAATAGGTAATTGAGTATATATCTGCTGACCTTCCCTAAAAGGGAGGGCATAAATATTCCAGCTTGGTTTTGCAAACCAAACAAACTCTTATAATAAGAAAAAAGCAATTTAATTATTTTGTGTATGTATTTGTTCACCTTGGTTTGCTGGGAGAGAGATTGATTTCTTTGTTAAAAATTATTATTTGGAAGGGGAAAGGACTTTAATTTGTATAAAGTGCTTTCCAGGAATTAACATTCTCTCTGCTTGAAGGAGAAAAACTACACCATTAGATTTCATTGATACTAAAGAAAAAGGTTTTTATTCTGTTTGGTTTAATTTTTTTGTAGTAGGGAGAAGAGGGTGTTAATCGGGGTTTCTGGAAGAGGGGGGAGTGGTTTAGCAGTGCTTTACCATGCATGTGTGCACCCCTTTTTGTCTTTGTGCTCTCTGTATCCGTGGATGCACATGAATAGGGCCACAGCTTTACTCTGATAGCCCAGAGGCAGTAATAGAAAAGCTTTGCTGGCATCACTCTAACGCTCCTAATTGCACATTAAAATTAACAAATAAAGTAACTCTTTTCCATGCACAGGCTGTAAATTCCTACCCTCCCCAAACACAAAGTATCTACTTCCAAACCTCTTAAGTTCAATATTATACTAAACACAGATCTTCCCCATCTTGTGACCTCCCCATTCTTCCTGCCAAGGTGCAGTATCTCAGCTGAGTGATCTCAGGACAACTCCACACAGGTCTTTTTGTGCTTCTGAACCAGCTTCAGTGAGCTTTGCTCCAGCTTTTCTTCTTCTACACACCCTGCCTTCCCAAACTTACTCAGAAAAACACAGAAAAACACTTCCATGCAGGACTACTCCAAACTTTATCCATTTTCAAGCCCTAATAGTCAGATGGATGGCCTGAAAAATTCCTTTCCCAAAACTACCAGGATATTGTAATTTTGGCAATTCTCTGGCAACTTCAGCTAGAGCCCAGTTTTCGCTAGAAGAAGATTTTGATTATTTACTACTACTATTTTACTATCCAGCAGCTTGCACTGAATGAAAAGAAAATAAAAATCTCCAAACCATATGGAGGAAACACAGATTAATCGGTGTAGGAAGCTCACGTTATAGGAACGTGCTTATTAGGAGAAAGGCTGAATTAGAAACACTGCTTAGCAGAAACAGCTGACTCATGTTGCTACAGATTGAATTGAGTCAAAAAAATACTTCCAGGCTAATGGAAATATGTCATTCTCCCGGTCCTAAGCCAAGAAATATTTATGTATTACTGCAAAGCCGTGTCCTGCATAAAACCTCAGCTGAAAGTTAGTTTCTCTGAGTCTCACTGGGGCTTTGTGTTGGTCTGGGAATCCTGCCTTACAGGAGTTCAGCACCATCCCTACACAGAGCTGCCTGGGTTTGTGTCCTTACACCCTACACCACACTGAGGCAAAATAAGGAGAAAGAGTGATCAAGAGGTGGAATGATTATGAAACCCAGAGCAGCTCACAAAGGGGAGCTTAAAGAGAGCTCTTCCCAGGAGGAAGGAAAGGATAATTAGAGTTTAGTGAGAGTCACTCTCTTCCCTTTCAACACAACTCATAAGGGATATGTGTTGATTACCAAATGAAAGAGGATAATGCATTGCTGAGAGACTGTACTGTGCAAATATTCATTTGAAAATGTTTACACTACAAATTTAGCTCATTTCCTGCATATCTATGCACAGATGGTAATTTTCTCAGATTCAAGGCTGGTTGAGAAGAGGGGGGAATGCTCACAGGAGTGCTAGCAAATTCAAAAAGATCTCTACCTAGCAGTAGCAAAAGCATTTTGTTTTCTTCCTTTTTCTCCAGCTTTCATTCTGTAAAATATTAATCTTCTTTGCACACTTAAAGTTTTATAATGGCTGTGCAAAACTACAGGCAATTGCAAAATATTTTCAAGCAAAAGACTCTAAAGCAAATTTGACACGCTAAGAAATTATGAAAAATTGAATTTTGCCTTAATGCTAAAAATTAAAATCTGCTTCTAATTATACATCCTTCCAATTAGTTATAAATTCCAAATAAAGCTATCCAGCAGTCTCAGTTACACCTAGGTTTTTCCCCTACCTCATCTTGAGCTCTAAGTCAGTGCTGAGATGTGCATGGGAAATATAAACTGTTGGATACTTCTCCTGACACATGCTATAAACAGATTATTCTTACCCAATTACTAATTTAAGACTAATTTGTTTAAGTTTTAATTCTTCTGTAATTTGTTCTGACCTGCAGAACAAATTAAATCTGATTAATCCGTAGTTAACAGCTATAGCCTAATACGCATCCAAAAATGACAGAGAGGTCACCCTTCCTTCACCAGTGCCAAGCTCTATTCCCCATTCTCCCTCCAGATTATTAGAGTCAGAGAAATACAAATCATTGTAAAAACTAGTGCAAATAATAGAGATATTTCATGTCAGGAGAACTGCTTCCTGAAAGTGCAGGTGCAGGATGTACTTTTAAGCTCTTCTGCATGACAAAAAGACTTTTGCAGAGGGTATTGAAGGTTATGACTACACAGAAGAAACACAACTCCAGAGGATAAGAATTTAGAGAGAACATCAGGGGAGTTGTCAACAGCCTTGACAGTAAAGCTCAGTTCTGGTATATTTTAACTGTGATCATTCCAATTCCTTCCATGCCCATTATTAAAAAGTCAAGTGTACTGCAGAGAGCAGAGTAAGAACAAGCACCACTGGGGTAGACCAGGCACACAGTCAGGAAAGGGCCTTGTCCCAGAATAATGAACTGGAATTTCCACTCTGCACTCCTTAAGTATCCCATGCTCATTTTAGGTCCTCCAGTGAAAACACTGGAAGTAAAAGATGTTGTTGGGTAAGGACAAACAGCATCACCAGTGGGAACACATCACTGTGCTTTGGATGGTCTACACCACACTGCTTGGAAAGTCCTCCTGAAGGCTTCAAGGAATCAAATCTGTGCAGAAAGACTTTTCTTGAGTAGCAGACCTCATCTCCACCATGTAAAACATTTCACAGCTTGTCTCATTACAGCTTTTGTAAAAACACTGTCTGAGAGCAGCGGTGCATAAATGAATTATTTAAGTTTTGCAGCAAATCACGCTGATCTTGTGTGCAGCTTCTTAATGTACTCTAAGTGAGCCCTAGGAGGCAAATCATAGCAGGCAAGGGGTGTAATGTAAACCAAGTTTTATTAGCCACAAAATGCTACACTACAATATTTATTAAATATCAGAGAGAGTGCATTTAAATACATTTGATTTGGTAAGTAATAGCCAACACTGTGTCTATCTTTCCTAGTGTCAAAGGTTGTTGATTAAAAAAAAAAAAAAAAAACAAACAAAAAACCAAACAAAACCACCAAACAACATCAAAACCAAAAATAGCTGTTTATTTTATCTTCAGTCCTGTAAATATAACAGGTCCCCTCTATTTTGCAAATAGCGGTTTTCAACAAATTACCATGTGTCACAAACAGTCTGCAACTCTCTAGCCTTAATACTTTGTCGAAAAGTAAAAATACATCAGCATGTTAGCATCCACTTGTTATCAGCACCAGCTCTGTGGTCCCCACTGCCCTTAACAGCCTGGGAAACACACAGCACCCACAGCTCCCTCAATAAACATCCCCCAAACACCCTCCTAATATTTTCTTATTTTAGGCAGCTGCCTCTTGTACTGCTAACACAGAGCAGACCCTCAAAACCAAAACTATTTCTGACAGAGTTCCATTTTTAATATGGTATGAAATTTAAAAGGCAGCTTAGCAAAGCCTTTTTCCATACCTCTGCCCTTTCCTTACCTCATTAATTGAATCTCAAGAAAACCCTAAGCACCGCTTCGCATGCCGTACGTTCATGACACAAATCATTCTTTATCTTTGGCCAAGGAGATAAGTCCAAGTCCAGACAGACAATAACAATAAAAAGAAATTAAATATACCAAAGTACACAATGGGCAGACACTCACTGGTAAATATTTAATGCTCTGATAGCACAATTTGGGTATTTGTAAAATGCATCTGGTTTTCCTTTGTGGGAGTGACTCTCTTGCACTCTTCAGCTTTGGTTTGCTATAAAATAAAAAAATAACTGGTAACTTCTCCTTGGGACCTGAATACTGACTAACAGTGCTTAAAACTATCCCCTCAAAGCCACAGAGTCTTGTATCAATGAAGTCCAAGTCTCTCATCCTTTTCAGCACAGGAGGGAACAGAGTTAGTCTGTAAGGAAAGTATCAGGAGACTGTGTGGGATCTGATGGTGGGACAAAATACAATAAAGCAAAGATTCTGTCTGAAAATTTATAGAAGTTTTCTACTACTTCTCACTCTCAAGTTCACTGAATCCTGGCTTTCCTTTCTTAGAATTCACATGCTCCCTATTACTTTTTTCTACTATGCTGAGAAAGCAGCCAAATAAAAATTCGATGCCTGAGAAGTGAGGGAAAAACTAGCAGAAAAATTAGCCCAGAGCTAATCATGTGGTGATTCTCACTGAATCCTCTCCATGGTGGCACACAGAGCCTCCTCTAGGTGTGCAGAGCTGGGTTTGTGGAGATAAAAGGCTTTTCTGTCTCATGGGTTCAGTTGAGAGTTTCTCACTGAGTAAGCTCCGAGCTCCAGAGATGACCAATGTGTTCCATCATTTCTTCCTGCCCTCACCAGGGTTTAACAGCAGAAACCACCATGAGGCTGAAACTATAATTCATCCTTTGTTTAATTTTCCTTCCTTCTCTTACTAGAATCCATTACATTACCACCCTTTTTTTAGTTTTAGTTTGTTTGGGGGAGGGTTTTTTAAGGCCTTTCTATGGGCAGCTGCATAAACAAGATAACCAGATTGATACCTTTAAACTGAAAAAAGGAACAAACTTTTTTTCCAAATGGAAAATTCCTAACATTTTTCTCCTTACATATTTACATAAGTTCTCTCTGCTTTTTCATTGACTTTACTTTTTTCACCTTGCTTTTTAAAAAGAAACAAAACACTTTAGTTGTGAAATAAATTAACACTTTCTGCAAAAATTATTAATTATCTCTGCATGATTTTGAATCGATTGTACCTGGAACAGAGGCCACTAGGCAAAGATTTAATACAATTATGGAGTACACAGCGAAAATAACAGTAGATCTTCACTGCAGCAGGACACAACAGATGTTTCAGAGGAATGATCAAGTTTCCATTACAGTCCAGATGTGTAATATATACAGAAAACTGCAATGGGAACCCAAAGGAAAAATGATGCCACTTATAGCCATCCATGAAGAGATTATTTTCCTATAGAAGGAGCAATCAAACAGTTGTCCAACTACTTAAAACAAGAGATTTTCATCTTTCAGACATCCACATTTGACAAGATGCTGCTGAAACTGGCCTGGGAATCCAGCAGCTTTACAAGCCTCAATGGCTGGAACAGAATTTGCTTTTCATTACAAAAAAAGTATTGCTTCATATACCTCATCATCACCAGAAAAACTAAACTGAAACAACCACAGCACTGCTGGTGCATGGACACTACATAGAATTATTGAAAATGCCATTTTCTCATCTGGGTTTTCTTTTCATCTGCAATTGTGTTCTTACTCCATATATTAAGAACTACTCTTATCAGATACAAGAGGTGCAGTATTTAGTGCTCAAATATTAAATATTTCAAACTTCTGAAGGTAAGTTCATTACCAAAGGAAAGTATAAACAAGGAGATGATAAAACAGACATCATAAAATATGGTAATAATCCCTTCAATGGCTTATCTTGCTGTTGTAATTAACTAGTAATACATTCCTCCCATGTTTCATAGGGAGTTTTACTGCCTTAATATATAACTGGAGCTCTTTAGCAGAATCAGCATAACTCAATCATCATTTCCCTTTTCCATCTACCATGGTCAAGATTCATTTCTACAGGGAAGTATTTTCAGCTCCTGCCTTACGAATCCATCATGCTTTGATCAAGAGAATGTCCAAGCTCTACCACAACATTCAAGACTTAACTGCTGTGCCATTGACTGCGAGTGTTTCCTGATAGACAGCCCTGATAGTGCACTGAGTCAAGTTTGGGAGTTAAGGGTTTTCCATTTCCTAAATGTTCCTAAAAATATTCTATTTTTCTGATTATTTATCAAGGGAACAAGTTTGGTTTATAAATTTAAGTTTCTGTAACACAGGCTGCTTCAGGAAGGCCCACCATCAACAACTTCACAGATCAAGGACACCTGAATATTCATGAATATTTGGATTTTTCCCCTAAAGGAAAACACAAGCTACTTGACAACTTAAGCAAATTTTATTTCTTTAAGTGTAAATCAATTTCCAGTGAAATTCTTCTCAGGGAGAAAGGAAAGTTGGATCTGTAATGCTAAACTCCTTCAAGTTATGTTCCTTCCCAGTGATTTTAGTATTCTGGATTTTACAGTGCTCAGTTGAAAGACATTTCATAAGACTGAGAAGCAATCAGTCCAGAAAGCTTTCAAAAGTTTACATCTAAACCCCTAAAACTCAAAGAAGCAAAATCAACTAATCACAAGTGAAAATTACATGGGAACATCCCACTAACTTGCTTAACCTTACCACAAATTGTTCTGGGTAAGTGTTCGTAAAATCTGGGCTTTGACTCAAAACTGACTTTATTTTATAAATAAAAAAACTTCAGAATACATGACTATTGGCATGCTGACATTGAATGGGACTTGTTAGGGAGGAACTTCATCTCTTTGTGTTGTCCAAATGAAATCTGTTTGATCTTTTTGGTGTGTCCTTACACACACACACACCAAAGTCAGAATTTTAGCTCTCTGCTGTGTCTGCAAGCACAAGAAAAAGCCTCAGCACCTATCAAGCAGATCAGCTGGCATTTCCCATTTAAAAGCACTGCTTTCAGACAAATGCAGTCACCTGGAAGAAAATTCTTCAAATTGGTGGGCTTGTTTTACATTGAGATTTGGGGGAGCTGGTGGTTTGATGTTGGGGTTTGTGGAATTTATTTTTATTCAGAGAAATACTGAGATGAGAGCTGGGAAGCATCATGTGAACTGGCTAAATCACCACACCAAGTAAAAATTCATGAGAGCTGGGACTGCAGACATCTCAAAATAAATGCACAGCTCTTCACATTACTTTGCTTTTCTCATGCTTAAAAGTATTCTTCCAACCACTTAACTGTTTCATGCTTTGAAATAAAAGCTTGAAATTTGTCAGCAGCTGCTCTGGCATTGCATAAGTGCTTTTTGATACTTCATAAAAAGTTACCTAAAGTGGGTCACTTTATAAGCTGTTAGGGAAAAATAATAAAATCAGTTCACACCTAATCAGAAAATATTTCTTTGACTTTAACAGCTAAATTCTCTCCTGCCTGCATCTCCAGTGGGTCGGCTTCTGTCTGAAGCTGCAGAGACAAAGCAGGCCTTTCCTTAAAATTTCTTCCTCAGGTGCCAGGCGGGGAAGTGAGAAAAGGAAAACGTCTCCTGCAGTCTCAGGGGTCTCCTCCTCACTGTTCCCATCATATCAGCTACATGCACTTCAACTTCTTCACCAGTGAACAACGGTCCCATAAATAACAGCCACTTGCTCTACATAATCCTGATTTATTCCCAGGCGCTCCGTGTTGTACCCTGAATCCAGCCGGTATGGAAGAAATATTATGGCTTTAGGAGAGGATCACAGAGCAGACATGCTGGAAAGGGTAAATTAACTTCACCATATTGACAAAGGTACTGCATTTGATATCATTTCTGGCACGTAGCTACTTTAAGGAAGTGTAAAATGGCTGTGTAAATGTGTAATTGCACGTCTTTGAGAATATTCACTATGCTTTGTTAGCACAATCTTTTTCATTTAAAAAAAAATAAATCATTACCCTGTATTCAACTTTGCATCTCAAAAGTTCTCACTCAGTTTCACTAACTCTCTCAAGTTAAATTCTGCTCTTATTTCAGCATCTAAAATTTCTCCTTACTTTGGGGACAGCAGGCTTATGTCAGCGATGCATACCTTGAAAATTCCACTGGCAATACAATGAAGCTCTGCAGTGCTAGATGCATTACAAATGGAATATTTTACTAATGCTGGCAGTGCCAATACAATCTACTTCAGCTTATATTGCCATGCCATAAATACATTGGGAGATAATGAAAACTGCCTGGTACAGGAAAATGCCATTAAACAGTCTGTTGTCGTCACTCAGTTTGCCCAAAGTAAACAAGGGGATGCTCAGCTCAGCTTAGTGCTTCATAAATCACTGTGGTAAATGCAAAAAAAAAATAAATAAAATCTACAGAAATATGGTGCTAAAAATATTTCTGAATGACAAAGTTCTCAAATGTTTGAAAGTAATTTTTATCTTTATTAAAATAAGTTGTTTACATTAAAATATTCTAAAGTATTTTAAATAAATTTAATATTAGATATTATAATGCTGAAATTTTATTCTATTTCATTCAGAAAAGGTCATTATTAACATAGGGACACACTCTAAGAAGTCCAGAGATAGACTAATAAGGCCATAAATCTTCAGTTTATATCCATCAGTGTCTGAGAAATTGCATAGAAAAAAACTTAACAGAGGCAACACAACTTATCCAGCAATAGCAATATAGATTAACACAGAACAGAAAGTGTTAAATTTAAAGCCCTGGGGGCTTATTCATATTCCTAAAAACTTCAGAGAGAAGTTTCTAGTTCTTCTGCAAAGCAGGAAAGAAAAAATGTATATATTCTATTAAATTAACTAATAAACTAACTAAATCCTGTCAATGAGTTCACCACATTTCAGAAAGATTTCACCTAATGATTCCAAGTTCTTTTGCAGAAAAAGTATTTGCAGTTATTAGGAAGTATTTCTGGCAAGAATTTCGCGAAAATGAAAGGGAGAATACTTCCCCCATTATACAACTCTCACTGGTCTCTGTCTCTGGCCTTTCTTTAGGTGGTGGTTTTTTTTTCCTTTCTTTTTTTTTTTTATAAAAGCAGTATTTGAAAGAATAATTGGAATAAGTAAAGGGTTCTTTTACCTTCTACTTATAGAAGTTAGCTTTTTTTGAGTCTGGTTTAGTTTATTACACTTTTGTGAATTGTTTGTGGGAACAGAGAGAGGAAGAGAATATCTGAAGTATAAATGTTTAAGAACTAATACAGAAAAATATTGTCAGACAGAGTTAAAAAAATATTCTCAGCAATTTTCATCAAGGTTTCTGTGTACTTTTTAATATATCTAATATTACCCTTATTCAGAGAAATGGAAAGAGAGATTTTCTTTTCTATCTATTTTTCCTAGCAATACATTTTTAGGCAATAATAATTAAACCTCCTGTAGTTGCTCAAGTTATTTTGATGTCTCTGTACCCTACATGATAATTGTGACTAAAACACAGGTGCAGAAACCAAAAATTATAAACCACTTTTATTTTTTTTTTGGTGCAGCTTCACCCGGAATGAAGACAAAGCCATCTTTGGACCAAGAAGCAAGTGTGACCTCATGATTTCCTGCTGTTGGGAACTGCTAGCCAGCCTCTGCTGTCAGACAGAGCCATGTCAACTCCAGCAATTGAAATTAAGTAAATTGAGTTATCCCAGATTTAAATTACTTTAACTGAAAGGAGAAGATGGACTTTCACAGGCTTCATTGGAACACAGATTTGTCATGTTTACAAAAATCTGATGTTTGCATAGCTAAAGAATAGGAATAATGGGGAACAAAAGTTATATTTGGGTATTCATATCTCAGTTATATTTATGCTTCAAATATGTGAAGAGCTGTCTGGTTTTGTTCTTTTGTTTTTTTTTTAATCTTTAAGCTTATACTACATAAAGAAGGAAAACAATGCAAGCCCCTTTACACTCAGGTTCTGGGCCAGCAGGAAAGGGCCAAAAGTCCAAACATGCCTTGAGATAAACTAAAAGAGTCTCCAAGTTGTGAAACACGCAAGACAGAAGATGTGAAACTCATGTTTTTCAGTAGTTAGACTGCAAAAGATCAAGGCTGATGAAAGTGATTCATTTTCTGATTAAAGAAGCTTCAAGCTTCTTCAAGAATGAATTTCAGGTTTTCACATCCACTGGAAAGCAGACTTTTAGAAGTCTTAGGTACAGATTGAACAGTTTAGTATCAAAGACTACAAGTCAGTAATCTCTCTGTCTCTCTAAAAGAAAAGGAAGAAGAACAATTTTTCCCCCAGAGTGATATCCCAAACTTATGCATCTGGTAGACAACCTCAGACAAGAAGTGACATGCAAAAGTGACCAAGCAAAACTGAAATCACTCACATACACAAGGTTTTAGAAGAAACCTTCTCAAGGATTTTCCCTGGAGATTCAGCACTTGGAGAACTTTCAGCCTGTGCCTTAACCAACAGAATTTTCAACCTGCATTTGCCTTGCTTGCCATTTAGGAGTGCAGGATCTGTCCTCACAAGAAGAAACAGACTAAGAGAGAGGTTGTGCTCACATTTAGCTTGCTAAGAATGTTGGCTTGTTGAGAAGACCCACAGATTATACTGTGTAAATCCTTTGGATGGACTTCAGTGAGTTCCTCCCTGTACTGAGTACTGGAGCCATATCAAACACAATTAGCTTCACTGTAACTCAGTGGAACACAGAGCAACCAGGTATCACTGGAGCCAAGGTCTTGGCTGGAATCAAAGAGTAGTGGAGGATTTATGTGGCTGTGGAGACCATCTACAGTTACACTGAACAGGATTAGAAAACCCACACACATTTTAAAGAACATAAATCTCTGGGTTTTAAGGCATGAGCCAAATTTTCTCTGAAAAGAGAAGAAACTTTCCTTCTTAGTAAGTTTTTACACAATGGTGGTGGGGAGAAGCACCAGTTCCAACCTCAGGAAAGGGATTCATCCAACCAGTTGTGATCACCTCAAGTTTAACACTGATGCCTCAAGCATGGTACTTCCACACCAGGGAAATTTCTGTCTTACCTCAACCAGACCTACAAAACTTCAAGGGTTCAAATAGCTCTTTGGGGACAGTAGTAAAAAATAAATGAAGTGATTGCAGCAGTAATATGTCAGTGTTAATATTGCAAACATATAAAAGTTACCCTCAGTGTGAAGCTGAATGTTGACAAATTCAAAACAAAACAAGGCATTAATTGTAAACGAGCAGGAATAATAAAAACTTCTGAAAGCTGTAGCAGGTCCTCAGTAATTCCATTCCCCTTTCTACCAGCTGCTGTCCTTAAACTGAAGCCTCAGCTCAGTGCAAGTTGTTGGGAATGTCAAATTATTGACTGAGACTCTTATACCCTTTGTATAACAACCTCCAAGCTACCAGCTCTCCAAAGCCTTGAAGAGGTTGAAATTCTCAGTTGCTATCCCTGCTTCTTGCTCCCTCTCACACAATCCCAGGAGGACACAAGTGTGACCAGAGGCAGTTCCTCTGATCAGAAGGGAGAGGAGAAAGAGGGGAAGAGGAGGGAGCCACATACCCAGCTGACATTTCGTTACGCTGTGCAAATTCAAAGAGAAATGTGGGGATGCCAAAAGGAATGAGAGAGACTCCATGGGGTCTTTTGGGTAAATCCATGCCTGAGTTTCACCACAGCAACTGTAGGGAGAACATGGCCTAATCTTTCCACAGTCAATTTGTGAGCAGGTGTGCTAAAGCGAGAGATTTCTGCTGCACGACACCAGTGACACAATCATAAAGAAAAAGAAAAAAAAAAAAAGGGGGGGGAGGAGATGAAAAATCAATAATAGCTGGACATTCATTTAAACAAATGCATCATCCCATAAACAGTGCAGCAGCTTTCAAATGTAAACAAGAAAAGGTGAACTTTGTTCACATTATGTCTCCAGCTGTTTTGTGTTTCAAGACTGTGCACCACAGCTGGCCTGATGAGCTCTGAATCCTGGGAAAAGGAAAAATATTTAACCTAACTTAAACAGAAAGAAGCAAGCCTCAATGGTGAGAGATAACAGGTGGGAGCTGTGCTCTGCTGCTGTGCCTGGAGGGTAAAATCTGGCATGCAGAGGTAGCTTCAGAACAAAAGTCGTCACAGCTGCTGTTTGCTGTTCTCCTGAAGTCCTTCCCTATTTATTCAGCATCACTGACAGCACCCTAGCAACATTAGTTTAAGTCACCGTCAATTGTTATAAAATTAGCTTATGGTCCTGAAGCCAGGGCAAAATGTGGGTGACATTATCTGCACATCTGTGCTTCTCCATGTCTGTGTAGAGAATACATGGTGAAAATGTGAATGCAAGCCTCTCTCCCTGCTAAAATGCTGGATAATGGCAGTGAAACATGGTTTTTCCAGACCCCAATTTTCCTAGAATGAAAAAAACAAAAAGGTCAGGAGCAATCCTCATCCATATTTGCAGGACAATGGTATTAATAATAAATCATTAATTTATCTTAGCAAAGGGGAAAGTCTGACGTAGACTCCCCTGACTCTTTGTTTTCTTGCTGATTTTTCTCGCTCTAACTGGCTTTAATGCCAGGCTCTCAAGACTGCAGTGGTCCTCTGGGTTCTGAGCCTCCTTCTTAAGCACTAAAGGCAACTCCAACATCAGCAGATTTACAAAGTGTGTTAAAACTGGGTGTTTGGGCTCTCCCTCGTGCAAATATAGCAGACCCATCTCCAGTGTCATCAGCACACTACACACAGCATGCCAAACCTTAAGCAACAAAGATTCCAAGGTGTTTTCTGTTGTGGATTTGCAGCTACCAAATGGAATATGACAACTATTTGATATGGAAAAACAGGTTTAAACTGGCGTAGCTTCAAACTAACACTGACATGTACCCTTCCTTTCCTCATTTTCATCATCACTAAAATAATCACAAATAAATTTTAGACACAGTCTCTTGACTGAGCAAGAAAATGCAGTAGTCCAAATCCAGCCTCTTTCCAAGCCACTGGCAAAAATCCAAGGGTTTTTTTTTCTTAAAAACACTCCAAAGAACTGGGCAGCAACAGCAGTTCTTTTTAGCATACCACATTCAATAGGATTCAGCACTCTTCCTAGGGTCCTCTCAGGACCACAAATATGAATGCAGATGCCAGTTATTTAGCAACAAAGAGGGATGAACAGATAAAAAAAAAATAGTAAGAAAGCAGCTTGATTGGCATATTAGAATTGTCTTGTTTGCTATTTCCATTGCACACCAGATTCAAAGGCTCATACCAGTGCACCTACAAGCCACATCATCAGGGGAGGGCTTTCAAAAGCAGAGCTGCTTTTGAAAAGTACTTCTGTACCCTTGGCACTGTTAGAGACTGCATAAGAGACTGAACTTACCTCCTTGAGCAGAATTTAGCCCCAAATCCTTCTTGTGATGACCCTTACAGGGCCCAACTATACAAGCACTTTTCAGTGGAAGGGAACAGATTATTTAAAAATACAAGGACTAAGAGAGCAAGGCATGAAACCACTTTCAAATATTTGTCTCAGTACCTTTCGATCAACCCAGAGCAGTGATTAAAGAGGGAGGTAAAAGCCCAACTCCCTCCCAAATGTTCTCAACATAAATAGTGTGGAATCTGACTTCCTCTTTTTCTCTGCTCACAGGAGAACAGCCAGGATCTTGCAGAGAGTCATTACTCCTCCAGTCATATGGGAAAAGAACATGGGCACTCCTTAATCTCCTTCATAAAGGTCTTCCCCTCAGAAATGTTGCTCAAGCTGCTGAAAACCCCAGCTGGGATATGAGCTTTACTGGACAAGATATTCATTGTTCAATTTATGGCTTGACTGTACTAGCAGAAATGTATTTCACTTCAGCATCAGATGAGCTGGATGAAGGGAAGCAATGGAGTTCATCAGAGGGTTTCTTTCTTTATTTGATTTGTTGTCTGAATCACTGAAATGAAGATGTTTGTCTAGCTCACTGATGGGTAAATATCTTTGCTTTTCCCTGTGTATCATTTTTTTGTTGGTAGGATTTACAAATTCTAACAGCTGCATTTCTGAAGGAGATACAGAGGCACAAACACACACAAAAAGAAGAAAAAGGGAGCAAAATTTTCTACCTGCTGGGAACCAAAATCAGAGTTGCACTCGTGAGACTGCTGTAACCCCAACATTATCAGCTGGGGCATGCTAGTGAAAACAAACCTAAAATTCAATTTCATTCAGAGAAATAAATAAAACAAATAGAATATATAGCCTGAAATTCCAAGATCAGAAGAAAACCTATGGCTGCATTCACCATAACAGATCCCAGTGATGAAGGGGAGACAAGGACCAACTCACAGCACAGTCTGTATGTGTTTTATTTCACCACTGAGTACCAGGACCAGGAGAAGGGGGCTCTCCCTAGATGATGGATGTCTCTAGTGAGGTTTGGTCGTTGTGTCTGAAGCAATCAACCTTGTCAACCTACAACAGGCAACCAGCACACAGCCTCATGTGTTATCATTCAGCTCATAATGCAGCTACACTTCCATACGTGTGCCTGTGAGCATATTTTAAAAGCACAACAGGATTTACCATGGAGATGTAAAGGACTTACCATAAAAAGTTTACTTTTGAGAGTTTCTAAAGTATGTTCAAAGTATCCAGTCCCCTATATAATGTGAAATCAAAGAGTGAAAACCTGCCAGAAAGGATATTAAGACTCTCTTGATTGTGAGGGCTCATAAAATAAATGTGTTGGTTGTTATGGATTAAAGGGTGTACCAAAAAGATGAAGGAGCAGCTAGCATCTGGAGTCTATATTGTAGTCTCTAAAATTCCTAATAGGTCTGTGTCAAAAAAAGATACACTGAGATTAATAGGCTAAAATGAAAATATATCCCTACAAGATGAACAGAAAAACGTTTAGCCAGAAATAACACAATTTCCAGGATTTATGCACTTCCAAAATTCACAAGACTGGTATTCTTCTATGCATTTCTTCAATTTCTGACCTTAGGATTTATCTAAAGATGAACAATACCTTAACTTCCCTTTCACTGCAAATTCTGGATTACGGGATGTTAATAAAAATCAATGTTCTGTTTGCTTTCCTCAGCACTCATGACCTCTGCAAGAACTGGCTGTGCCACTGTTTAAATGTAAAATCTCTATGCTCTCCTAGATAATCTCAGAAGAGACCACTATCTGTGGTGCAGAATCTCTCCAAATTGACTTAAAACCTCCTTAAAGGTTTCATGATACCTCTTAAAAGCACCAAGATACAACAGAAATTAGTACTTGTGACAAAATCTGCAAACATCCCCTTGTGTTCCTACTACTGCTGAAGGAGAATGAGATGTTCTGTGGTTTGTGATTGGCAGCATCACTGAACACACTTTCATAGCTCTTACCCTTTACCAATAAATAAGTTCTTTGTGTGTCCAGTTATTTCACTTTATCACTACTGGAACCTAATTGTATTTTGCATTTCAGCCTGTTCATACAGCTCCTAGAGGACAGCAGGATCCATAAGGCAGGCTTAAAAAAATCTGTAGGTACCATGGACCACATCTGTACAAAAGGGCCTTTTTTCACTATAAACCAGAATCTCTATCTCACTATTCCTTTCATGTGGATCTCATCATATAAATTAAGAGTAGGAGAATCTTTTCCCATGTTTGATGCTACCCAAAAAGCAGCAAAACAAATAAATTCCTCCCAGGACAGAATAAACCTGTCCTGCCCAGAAAAGTTCCACATAGCAAAGACCAGGGCAGCAGCCTCCCAGAAGGATGCCAGGGAAAAGGCACCTTCCTCGTAACACAGGGAGCCAGAAAACAACAGGTGAGTAAAGCTGAGGCATACCTGGATCCTGAGGGACCTGGAGAGGGGCTTTGGACAAGGGAAAAGGAGGTGGATGCAGAGAGCTGTGGTAGATAGACAGCTGCCTTAACACCTTTAGGCTGGAGCTAACCAGGGAGTTCATTAGAGAGGAGCCACTCCTGGTGAATTCTGAATGCCAGCTCCACTTTTTATGAGGTTTTTGCTTCTTTTTCAAGCAACTTTAACTTGATAAAATAATTTTTTTCCTTTCTTTCCTCCAGATTTTGCCTCATATATCTTTAAATAATGTGAAGGATCATGTTCAATAGCCGTGGTGCAGCAAATTTTATTTTTATTTTTAATAATTATATATTGTACTTTACTACAGGACTTTTAATTTCTTTTTCTTAGTTTCTCATCAAAATTCATTAGGAACATAAAGCATAAGAGTATTTCTGTGTTTCCATCTACTCTGAAGACAATATCTGCCAGAAACTGTACATAATGATTGTAGTGCTGTTTAAACCATTAACAAAATGACTTCTTTCTACTCTCAAAATAGCTCAAAGGCAACTATGAGTGCAATTAATTGGTCCCCTATGATACTGGCACATACAGATTGATAAACTCCACAAGGATAACTTCAGCAGGAATGACTGAATGGCTCAGAATTTCAAGTGCTTAGCATCTTTTTACATTTTCTCACAGAGAACTCTTACTTTTGAAAATCATATTTCTTCCCTTTCACTCAGAAGCTGTTTCTTTCTCTGTTCTCTCTTCCTGTGATACAACTTTTGCTGCTTAGTGCCAAAGATGGGTTTAATCACTGTACAAGATGCTAGAAACTTGCTTCTATTTATTTTCAAATCCATCCCAAATGTGCCAGTGAGACACAGAAACAGAACATCTGGAGTACGTGTTGCAAAGACAATCCCATATCTGTGTAGATTGTCCATTTAACCCCAGCTTGACAACTTTACTACAATTATTTTCAGAGGGAAGAAAGCAGGGACAAAATCTTGGCATCATAAATATCTCTTATATTGCAGTGGTATGTTCTGCTAAGGTTTCTGCATTAATTGGGTAAATCTGGAATTTCTTTAGAGAGAATAAAAACTGAATTTAGAATTTAGATAGATTACCTTCTATGTGCAACTTGTGGGGGAGTTACAACTTCAAGTTCACAAGTCCTGTTAAAGCTTTTTCCCTCCTGGATCTGTCTCCCATTTATTCATTTGCCTTTCTGTCATTTGCATAGTTCATCCCCTTCTATTTTCACCAGAAATTGTTCCTTGTGAATGTCTTATGTCTAAGGGAGTATGAGTCAATAGATTTCGAGACCCCAGATTCTCTAGAGGATAGCTTGATTAAAATATTCACACCTCTTTTTTGTTTGTAAAAGATACAGCTAATTTCCCCATTTAAAATAAATAAATCCACTCAAATAACACCCCAGGAAAAGTAAAGTCAAGTGCACTTGAAAATAAACATTTTGGAAAGCCCTAAGAAATTCTATGATTTCTCCATTTCTGAGAACGACTCAGCATATCTGCAGACCCTGAAGACCAGAGGATGGACTTAAATGTCTAACCAAATCACTCACAATACTCTTAATTTATTAACTGCCCCCTTGAAATTTCTGAAATAAGGTGACATATCATATCAAGCTTTAAAGTTGATAATGAAAACAAGGCTGCCATTTTGTATTTGGACTGATCAAGAAGGGGCCTGCATTATATATATACAGCTGCTTATACCCACTATAAAGGATAATTTTGCTGTATTAACTCCATAAATTTGATAGAGCCAGCAAGGCTTCCACTGCATAATAGCTTAATTTTTCATTCTAATAATAACTGGCTGCCAGTTGAAATGAATGGGAGCAAAAACAAACATTTCTGTTCCATGACATGATCCATGACAGATGAACAGTTTAGGAGGCCCTAGGGCAGGGTATTCCAAGCCTCTCCTCCCTTCACCCAACAGCGGTAAAAGCATTAACACCAAGAAAAAAGGCTGAACTGTAAAGGAACTCCTCGGAAAATGACCCAGCTATCCTCTACTTAATCCACAATTGGCAACACGCCTGATTTAAGACTATGCTAAGCATCCAGGATTTTCTAAAGTGCTTGCAGACGGTGTGTACAGTATAACATAGCCCTGTAAACCACGGGGTATGAAACATCCCTCTCTCAATCACACACAAAGCTTTAGTGCAGCTTTTGCCTTTGAATTCTACTTACTCTATTTATGTTGAGAAAAACCCCTTCCCTTAGGCTACACAGAGAAGATTAATAACTTGGTTATTACTGTTTATTATTAGTATCAATTTCATGTAATGCAACATGAAAACACGTATTCCCTTTTAGAGAAATAAAAAAAGCCCACATGCTCGAAGCCTGACGAATTTTAGTAAAAATGGGGCTGCATAGTTTAGTGCCAACAAGTTACTCAGGCTTTATGTGAGTATTGATTTATCTGCTAAATGAAAATGAATAGCCACCATATCTACTGCATTGTTTTGCTGCCTCTGCAAGATGCAGCACCTTTTTAAAGAAACCCTAAGTAGTTTTAAAAGGTGAGTTGACAATACAATCTTTGAGTGTGAAAAATCCACTTTGAGGGCCAGATATTTGTATTGGTTTTGAACAAATGTCATCAGGGGCAGAACTGGGGTTTGTGCCCGGTTAGATAGATTTTTAGAGTGGGATATTGGTTTGTTGAAGTGAAAACATGAATAACCTTTGTGAGAAAAGTGAAAAAAACAAGAATTAATGCATAAACCAAGAAAGTTTTGTCTGAGTTAGGTTCAGATTCGTAAGTGGTGTATTCCCCTCAGTAAATAATTAGCATTTGAGGCCTGTCAAGGGGTCATTCCTTTGTATACTGCTGGGCTGGAAAATTTCCTAAGGATTTCAAGTAAGGTGGCCATTATAGGCCAATAATTATTGGAATATCTGAGAGGCTATCTGATTTGGTAGAAATTAAAACAACATACCATCAAACCCCTGGAAGCTCAGGAGAAATGACAACTTTTGGAACTAGGAAACATTCTATGAAAGAAATACTTGAGATCAAAAAGTGCACACAATGAATGAAAACACAATGATGAAAAGCAGTGTGGCCCTCTGAAATTTCTCAAACATAACTTAGACCAGAAAAGGCAATCCATGGCTGCCTAAAGCTAAATTCCAGTTGTTACTTATCAGCTTCTGGGTTCTGCTGAGGGTTCTCAATTCCCCACCTGCCATCCCTCTGTATCAGGCCTCCTGCTTGCACCCAAACCCAAGAAGAAGAAGAAAAGCTAACTACAGCCTGAATATGAGATATATGAATATGAGCAGGGATGAGCCCAACGTGGCACGATGTTGGAGTCTGAGATACAGTGTGTATGCCCTTGTTTTTAATACTTAGTTCTAGAATTCAAAGAAACACTGAATTTCATATAATATGAAATTCATGGGCATGTTTTCATGGTGATACATGAGAACAAATGCTAAAGTTAAAAAAGGAAAGTGTAAATGTGTAGATTAGAAAGTTTTTTGAATCACTGGGTGAATGGGTTGAGGTTTAGAGTTTAAGGTAGTTTAGAGAGCAGGGGACAAGATGGAGGATTTAGGGTGCAGCACAAAGGTGTTGGGTCATTGGGTCACTAATAAAAATAACTTAGTTGGCACCTGTTAATTGGGTAAATGGACATAGAAAAGACCTTGAAGAAGATCTTTGTTAGCCATTTTACCCCTTTACTATCATAGTGCACATAGCTCCTTGTACCTTGTAATGCTGATAAGAAAAAATAAACAACTGAGAACGAACGAGAGAAAATACTCGCCTCCCGTCTCATCAATCTTCAGTTCAAAGGGAAAAGAACCCAAATCAAAAAGTCCATAAAGAGACAGCACATGTAGGTCTTAAACTTACAAACACTCTCCTCCAACTTAGATCCTTAGATTCTGCTTTGTCACAAGAACTGGGAGGAACAACCTCCACCCTAAACAGGAACAAGTGGATGAGTATTGCTGAACTGAGTTAAAGGTTGGTGGATTCTGTCAGGGTGTGATCAACCAGTGAAAGCACAGAAGCGAATGGAAACACAAAGTGAGAAACAAAAAGAGGGCCCGAAATCTGAGGTTTCTGATAGTCTGGAAAACTAGGGCGTGCTTCAGTCCTTTTTGGAAGCAAAAGGATTATTATCTCCACAGAATGTTGGGAAAGCATGGAGACAGCCAAGGTGATAAAAGCTTGGGCCCTGGATTTCCATGGTGAGAATGCAAAATGTCTTCTTGATGGGAAATGCAGAACAAAGAGTATTTTATATGAAGGCCTTCTTTTTCAAGGTTAAAAACTCTCAGTTGTTGAGTGGTTTACCACTAAAAGTAGGGTCACTTTAAAGCACACCTTAAAGGAACTGAGTAAGGCAAGAGAAGCAAAACATGGCTTTGCAAAGAAAAACCATCTTTCACATCTTGTCAGCAGCCCATTGTTACATATATGGCTAGAAGAAGCTTACCCCAGCTTAGTGCCATGAAGTTAAAACACCCACAACAACTGCTAAATCAATTTTAATAGTCAGTCTGATCATCCCAAGGTATGGGACTCTGTGTAAAGGTAGAATGTCTTTCTAGTAAAGGCTGATGTGAGGTGTTTATGCCAACAAACAGTCACAGCAAAAACTGATATGGACATGAGATGGCATGATTTTTACTGCTGAAGTCAGGTTTTAATTTAATGAATTCCTGACCCACACTGAAATTCCCTGAATGTGAGGAAAATTCATGGTAGAGAACAAGTAGGAAATCCCACCTTTCTTCTGCTACTGGAATTCTGAATACAATATGCTAGCTTTTATTTTTTATTTTTTTTCTGCAAGTAGAATCAGAGACTGCTGCTTACCATGTCAAATTTGGATTAATACAGAACCCTCAAAACAAAACCATATTCAAAGGGTGAATTAATGTTCAAAGGAAAGGGATGCATTCAAACATTTCTCTCTCTCAAAATTTTTCTTTGATTCCTCTAAAATGGTCAAACATGTTTGTTTCTGCATGAAGAGCCAAGTAAAAACTATTGACCTCTTCACAAAGTCAGTCTTTGTGTTGTTTTGTTGGGGTTTTTTTCTGGTTTTGGGTGTTTTGTGTTTTGTTTTTTTTTTTCCCCTTTTCCTTGCCCATTTTTTTTGAATTTTTTGTTTTTTCTTTTTTTAAAAAAAAGGTTTTTTTTAAAAAAACCAATTAAGATACTAAGATAACTATGTATCTAACTCAGTTAGATACTAACTAAGAATAGTTAGTTATACTAAGAGACTAATATCACACATTCCCACTGGATATATTATGAAGGACCAGGGCAACTTACTAATGGAGAAATTCCACTAACCTTGCAATGGTCACCAAGTCACTGTCCTGAGAAATGGAAGTATTTTCTTATTTTAATTTTATGCATATGTGCACGAATGCTGAAGTAATATTCACATGCTGCCAGGCAGTTCCATATGCCAGCCTTTTCCTTTCTGCATACATCCCAGTGTCAGGTAACAAATGCTGTGAAGCCAAATTACACATTGCCTGCATTTGTACACATGTGAGCACATGCATGCTTTTTCTTCCCCAAGTCAGTCAGTCCTCCCGTTTTTCAGGAGGAAAGCAAAATATGCACAGCTGTGCAAATCTCTTTGAAAACAATAGTTGCAGTAAATAAAGAATAATCACAGGGCTTTTTCCAGATGCCACCAGCTTTGGCAATCCTTTATATTGCTAGTACATTAATACTGCAAAAGCTGACTCCTTGATGGTGTTGGTCTCTCCTTCACTGCTTTATCATCCAGCTCCTACCCACACAGTGGCAGTAAATGGGAGGTGTTCTCTTGGTTCCTATTAGGAACCTCATTACCCCTCCTTTCTCTCTTTCTTGAATTAAAAATGTTTAAATTAGTTCAATATGTCTTGAACCTCTTCAGCACACTACTGTCCATCTGACTCACTTCCAAATTGAAGTGCATATATAATAAAAAAAAAAAAAAATTGAATCAGTTCAATGATTTTAAATCACTCTTCAATGTGCAAAGTAATTTAAAGTTACTGGAGTGCTTCCAATTTTTATTAGTCCTTGAATTTGGAAATGATGGAGGCTGTTCTGGGCATGTGCAATACACTGTGACTTAAAATTATTATGTCCATACTTACTTTTTTTTAAAAAAAACAACTCAGATTTTACTTAATAGCAGAAACCAGTGAGGAGTACCATGGTCCAATTTTAAAAAACAAAATAGGGGAGTGCATCGTTCCAGAAGGCATCAATCTTGAAAAACTCTTGCAATTTTTAAGGAAATTGAGAAACACCATAAAATGCTTGAACTGTTCTATATGCAGCATGGACTCCCATTTTAATTACTACAGCACTTTTGCATTTAATTACTTTCAATGTATCTAATTGCTCTAAATTTAGCAGTTTCCCCAAAATCAATATAAGGACAGAATCAAAAAGGGCTGACTTTCTCCTTAAATCTTTTGAATGCTTAGTGAGGTGATTAATCTTTATGCTCACGACTAGCTCTTATTGAACTTAATATTCCTCCTCACCTGTTTGAGTAGGCTCAGTAAATGAATGCTACTCCCTTACCCACATGAGCAGATTTACTGGAGTTCTAGAGAAGATAAAAGGACTCCTTACAGGCAAAAGAATTAATAATGCCAGTGATGTAATACTTGAAAGGACTAACTAAACTACTGCTTCTCAACGGTCCATTTTAATACGGATGTTTGATGCACTCAGTCTCTATTTTTTGGAGGTATAACAGTTGAGGTATTCCTTTAAGCTGAAGGTCTTCTTATTCTCCACCACCATAATTATAGAGTGAAGAATAAATTTTAAAAAACAAACAATAAGTCTTTATGACCCCTTTATATCAAATAAATTTATTTCACTGCTGTGAATGCAGTCTCTTAAGACTGGGTATTTTTATACATCTGGGGAAACTTTCGGGATTTCTCATCGATGAATCTTCCCAGAAGTTAAATCATGGAAGTAACGTGGGAAGTAAGGCTTCCACCCCCAACCCCTTTTCCATAATGTTCACAAAGCCTTCATATGTTCCTCATAAATATTGTGGAGGATAACATGGAGCCCAAGGCTGTGGGGAAGAGGATTGGCTCTGTGGGGAAGGGGTGTTCAATTCCAAATAGGCCTATTTGCTGCAAAACTGAAGTGGAGGGAGATGAGGAGGTTTAAGATCAATTACCTGAAACCAGGTGCTGAGCAGATGTGAAAAATTATGCATCTGGAATGCACTCTCTTCTTGCACATCTCACCTGACTTTCAGTGTCTCTGAGCACACAAAAAACGAATGAGCTGCTGGATTTGGTGTCTTGGTCTCCTGTGTTGCCCCATTCATTCCCCCACTGCCATTTCAGAGTGCAGAGAAACTACTCCTCAGTCTCTCTGTTTCTCTCACTGTGACTATACACTCTGAATAAACAATTAAGGAGCCAGACTTCAGCCTTGCAAAGGCATCTCTTGGCTGTGCATGTTGAAATTCACTTCCCAGTAGCTGCAGGCATGCAGCAATGGGAGGGAAAAAAAGGCCACGCCGTGACCTTATTTCTCATTGGGCTCCTGGGATCCCTCTCTCCCAACTAAACATCTGCCTAAGAGCTGGCCAGAAGGTAGCTCAGAAGCTGCTTTTAAGAGTAAACAACTCACTGTCAAAGCTCTTAGCATCAGCACTCTGTGGAGGAAACAGAGGATTTACTGTGTCGTATGAGTTTAATATTTGATACATCCATCCACATATACCTGACTATATCCTGCCCTTGTAATGGGGATGGACTCGATGATCTAATAGATCTTTTCCATTTCTAGCTTCTATTATCCTATTATTAAAAGTAATGAGCCTCTAATCTAACAACTGAAATAATCAATAAGAAACTGAGTTTGTTTTTTCAAAATTACTTTAATTTTAAAAATACAGCATGTCCATTCCCTGCTTCCTGCTTTTGACTGTGATAATAAAACTTTCCCAATGGCTAATATAGTTTAGCTAAACAAATTAGCCAACTGCCCCATTTAGGGGGAAGAGAAAGTTTCCATTAGCCATTCAGATGTTCTTTGCCTGGTCAGCTAACAATTTTTGCAAACCAGACATCAGAAGATACATGATTTTAAACTCACTATGAGGCTGGAATACAGTGCTCTACTGTAAACTCACAAACAGTGCAAATGTGGGGATAAATTTGCTTTGAAGATTTGATGGGAAAAAAGCTTGTCTTGGTCCAGACACTGGAATAATTTTCAAGGTACATTAAGTTCAAATGTTAGTTCCACCTCATACTTTTTGTTTCATTTTGGACAAATCACTTTAGCTCTCTCCCAGGAAGCAAGGCTAAAAAAACCTTTCACACTACTTACTTATTGCACTGAAGTAGATTGTAAGCTCTTCCAAGAAGCTTTAGCCAAAATTCCTACATATCTTTACATCTTCATGACTTTAGTAAGGATTACTAGGGATATTACAGTATTAAAAGAAATAGAATTTGATGTAGAAGTATGAAATACAGCAGATTCTTAGTACTATAATTAAACTAATTACCAAGTGTCACAGAAAAGACACCAGCCTGGACAATCATTTTAGATTAGATGCCTCGACTCTACATTAGGAAGGTGTTTGGTGTGAAAAGAACAGGTCAAGGGATTACTGCAGTTTGTGCTGAAGGCCCTACAACTATAGAATATGCACTTTTCAGGGGTTACTTGAACCAGATTTCATCTGATGCCTTGGACAAACTATCCCTTCCATGGATGTAGAAGTATTTTGGACACTTTTTTCCATAGGGCACTGGTACATGGCTGGAAAGTACCTAAAGCTCAACTCATTGCTCATTTACCTTCAAAAGGAGCCTAGTTTTCCCCCACATCACCAAAATCCCCATGAACAATGTGACATAAGTGAAGAAAATCAGATCATTTGCTTGTGCTCTAGGCCAAAGCTCCAATTCAAAGACAGCTTCTGAAGGGAAAGTACACGGAGATCAATAAGATCCTGTAACAGTTCTTTGTGCCCTTGTTACCGTGCTCCCAATAATTCTCTGAGCTTCAAAGACTGGGAACAGGTTGCTTGACATGCCACATTGAGTGATAGTCACTGAAAAGTCCTCTGATGAGGGAAGGCAAAAAGGGAGACATAATAAATACCTTCTAGAGCAAGACACTCTAGGTGTTTCAGTCACTGCCTCCAGATTCATTGATCTCCTCCTTTTTGTCACCCCCCAAATCATCAATGTAAATGCAGGGCCTTCTCTGAGCAATGGCTGATGGTCACAGTAGCAGACTTTGACCATCACTTTCCCAAAGTTCAGTCCAGCTGATTTTACTGCATTTTACTGTTATTTCATCATGGTAGTATAACAGTATAATTCAGACAATTGCAAATTATTCCTCCTTTTTTTAAAAACATAATCTCCCTAGTAATATCTCACTGTTCTCATTAAAGTCTTCTGTGCATGCATATCCTTGTTTAGATGTTGTAAGAGCAGAGAATTCCTCTGACAATGACATTTTGCTTGATGCTGAGATTTGTAGTCCATCTCCACCAGATGTAACTACAACACAATGGCTGCAAGGAGATATCTGAGCATGACATCCAGACAAGCCAAATTAAAGTAATAAATAAAGTAATAGTAATAAATAAAGTAATAAAGTAATAATAATGAGAAGACCCCTTAAGAAACCAGCCAAACCAGCAGTCCTTCTGTCATGACAATGTCCAGAAAGTCTTACAGCCTCCACTAACCACAGCCAGCTAGGTAACAGAAGAGAGACAACACATAGAAATTACATTAATCTTGCTAGAATTTTTTGTTAAGGGTTTGAGGAAATTGTTAATCCATGCCCCCATTTACTGGTAGTGAAATTGAAAGTCTTTTATTGATACATGTAAAACTTTCCAGTTTTCTGTGACATTTCACTGTTCAAGAAAAATATAATAGCTTACAGAACTTTTTTTTTTTTCTCACCTAGATTATTATGGAAAATATTTCTAAACAACTTAAAATAACTGATTTCTAAACAACTGTAAACAAAATGCCCTGCTGAAAAAATTAGGGAAAGGGAGACAACTTCACACTGCTGTTTTTATAGTCAGAGGCTACTTAGCTGCTCAGCCTTTCTCCTTCCATAAATGTACGACTCATACCTTTATTGGAAAAAGACCTAAAATGAAGCAAAGACCACTGAAACAGTGAAGAAAAATGCAACTGTTTGTTTCTTGACTCATTGCTTTGCAAACCCAAAAATAAATGTAAAAATGTTGACAGCTGCAGAACTTCCAGGAATACTCTTAATTAAGACATAGAGTACCAAGAAGGGTTAATATTGTTTGAAAGTAAAAGCTCTCATTCTAATAACAAGACCTCTCTGTGTGCACTGCTGGGTCAGCATGGTAATTAAGAAAATTGCCTTTAGTGCAGTTGTTTGGTAATGCTATTATCATCTTTTTTCATCTTTTAACAAGAGTAAACTACTTGAAGATGTCCCCATTTACTCTTCTTGCTTCTAGTAAGCCATGAACCCATCAAGTCCATACTATGCTAGCATTTAATGGCCTAAATGAGTTACTTTATCATCTGGTTCACCCTGAAGTCTTTTACATATTTTTCTTGACCTTTAACCTTCTGACTATTGTTTTGACAGCTATCATTAATGCTGTGTCCTGGGCAGCCACACATTGACTAAGATGGATGGCAAAACGACTGAGGAGTTGAAAGTAACACACACCTACTTTCATCTTCCTCTTGATTAAATCAAAACCATACAAAGCCAAGTCATGGATGGGTCCCATGGAAGCAGTAGAGAATATGAAACACAGGTTTGGTAAGTAAAGCTGAACAGAGAGAACAACAGAGGCAGAAAAGTGGCTTTATTGTGAAACAAATAAGCTAGATAAATTGGACTCCTAGAACTCTATAAATCTTTCAAGTTATAACCATTCATCTATGAACTTAGATGAATCAAGAGGTGGTTAGAATGCAAATACCTTATACTAGTCGGTTAAAACAGATTTGGCAGTAAATTTTACTCAAAAATTCAGTCCACAACACAAAAAAAACCCAAAACCCATGCTTATGTGGAAAGGACACAGTTAATTGGATAGAAAGTTTGATACAACTTACCACTTTTTTAATAAGCTACACCACTTCAAAGGCAAGCATGGCCCCTTCTGATCACTTGCATGGAACACCACGGACTGTGGTCCTGCACAATTGTAAGGTCACAACAAATCATGCACCTTGAACAATTAAACTATTCCCCTTGGAAAAGCTGGATGATTTCATTTAAGAAAATAGAATCTAGATAAAAGGGGCAGAAGGAGCTCCAAATAGTTCCATGTCTTTAAAATGAGATTAAAAAATGGAAGGAGATGTTACTGTCAGATAAGATCGTATGCAAAGAGTCATTCTAACTGCATTTCAGACAGTTGGTGTAATCAGGCAGTAGGTTAATGGAAAGGAAGCAACTATATTGCCAAGGAACAGAAAAAAAAAGGGTGATTTAGAAGTCAACTAAAGTATTATCTGGAGACTAGTTTCAAAAAAAAACCCAAGCTGAACTATCAGGAAAAAGCTAGGAATAACATGAGAAAGAAAGGCAACCAGAGCAATGTCACAAAGAAAATTCTCAGCCTCTTTGTCTTGTTAAATGAATGACCCTTACTGATCGAAAACTGAAATACTACAGCTCACTGATAGACCTGACACTTGACCTCTCTCACTAATTAGGGATGGAATCTGGAAACTACAGCACTTACTTGCTTTCAGCAGCATTCTTTAGGGCCATAACAATTTTTGTGATTGCTTTATGAGCAGAGTTTTTACTATGCAGGGACCAGATGAAAACAAAGCTAGCAAAATGACTACAGGCAGCTCTTGGGTAGAGGAAAGCTAAACTTCAGATGACCTTGGTCTCACTCTGGTTTGCACATGCCTGGTGTTTTCAAAACAGATGTTCTTCAAAAGCATGTTCCCTGGGAAGAGTTTCAGATCTGATCCTCAAAAGTTGTGCATTCCCCACAAGGCCCTGAACAGGCCCAAGAAAGGGGAATGTGTAGGATCAGCCCTTGAGTACTGCAGACAAACTTAATGTTGAACCAATTCTGTCATTCTGGGTTCAAGACCACCAAGCTGCCAAATCTGGATCTCTCTACCCTCAGTAAATCTCTCCTTTTATAGAATTAGAAAATGGCCACTACACATTTATGTTTTATGTCTGGTATTTTTTGTTGCAAATATTTCCAATTAAAACAATGTTTCTGGGGGTGCGAGTGCAATTCAAGGCACCAAATCAGCTTTCATATTACAATAAAGCAATAATAATAAAACATTTCCAGAACAAATACTAACCCGTGCACTCAGCCTCACACTGGCAAAAGCCTTTTAGAAGACCATAATGATGCATTAATTAGTTCTGAATGATGATATTACTAATATACAATGGCTTAGTAACTGAGAAACTCACATTAAGAGAGCACGTGCACGCCGTGCTTCCTTCACACATCACACAGCACGGTCTAACTCACAGTCATTTGCATCATTTCTCTCTTTATCTCAGGTAAGCCAGCAGATTAAAAGATAATCAAAGCAAGAAGCCTCACACTGCACATTTTTACTCATGAAAATACAAACTTTCTTAAATGTAACTTCATGTGTAATACAATAAAACAGCTTGTGAGCTTGGTAGTGGTTTTAAGGAATAATTGATTTCAGGAAGATGACTGTAAATTAAAGCCATCCTCCAGCTCTAGAATCCCACCTAGACCTTAAAAACTTCCCTTTAAAACAAGTTTTGCTCCATCAAACTCGGGTGAGATCCCAGCAGCTCTACTTCAGTGCCTGAAAGCACAGCCCAGGCACTGCACCCTCCAGGTGTCAAACAGGTGTGCATGGGACCATTTTATTGCAGGGTCCAACGATCAGAAAAATCTAAAAGGGAAATGGGGACGTGTTGCCCCAGGAATTATGTGTAGCTTTCTTCATGACAGAAGTGTGATGTATGGACTAGATTCAAAGAAAGGGGGGAAAAAAAAAAATTTTATATTAAACAATAGTCATGCATTCAAAAATAAATCAGTCCAGCTACAAAGACTAGTTGGTTTTTTACTGGTGACAAACACCCTTTTCCTAAAGCACATTTACAAAAGCCAAACACTGCCAAAAAATATGGTGGTGTGTTTTTGTATATTGCTGTGAATTAAATTAGGTAATTCCTAATTACTTACAATGTATTAAAGTTACATTGCATGATAACAAAATAAATAGGTTGTTCCCTTTTTCCCCCTCAGTTCTTTCCTGGACATTTTTTTTTCCTTTGTTTATCTCTGTCTAATAATAATGCAGGTTTATATAAAAAAGTGAGAACTTTAGGAAGTCCAGGAGATATAGTCATCCATTTCAACTAGAAACTCTGATAATTCTGCTAATACTATTCATGGTATTGAATAGCTGTAAAAGCTTTATTACAGCTTGCATATCATCACAGAAGAGTGAAGACCTAATGCAGTCGGGTTTCAGGAGAAGTTGCTGTGCACATTAATCAATGTGCTGCTCTATCCTTATCTATGATTCTTCATTAAAATCATTGTCTTATCTGATAAGCAACTGTTGTTTGCTAAAAGATAATGGTTTTTACAGCCACCACATCTTTATGTGCCTATGCTGTCCAAATTAAGTGCTACTTTTACTTCACTACATAGAATTTCTTTCTATTTTTGCAGTGTGTTGGTGAAAATGAAACACCTAGCCCATCCTTGAATCAACAACTCCCTATTTACCAGAGGTGGCAAACCAGGCAGGAAAATGGGATATTCCAAAGTCTTTTAAATGTGTAGCAAGTTGCAATGCAGTAGTAAAGGAAGACTGGCAATGCCAACACCTGATGGTGAGCAGTATTTTTAATAAAAATGCAGCACCAGCTGTGGGAATGGGCTAATTCATACCATGAAATTAAAAATTCCCAGGAAGTGTAAACAGACCACAGGTTTGAGATGATGTTTCCTAGCTTGATAAAGCAACAATAATAAAGTCACAGGCTATGACTTGGTGGCCATCTTTTTCACTTTAATCCTTGGGGTGCCTTTTTGCCCTGGGGGATGAGCATACTGAGTGCTCATTACCCAGATGTGATTCACCCTCAAACTTTATTGCACATCTTTCTTTCATGTCTCCATCTCCTTTGGATGAAGCTTTCCTGGGCCAGCCTCAAAAAGGTTCACTACTTGCTTTCCCCAGGACCCCATCAAGTTCTCTACAGACAGTTGATATTTTTGACCACAGATCAGAGCTAAAGAATTTCAGAAATAAATGACTATGGGAAAACTACGTATTTATAACTTATTTCTTCAATGTGTTTCAGTTGCCAAACATGAGAAGAGTTATTCCTGAAAACAATCTCTTTTTCTTCCCACCTATTAAGAAGGAGCATTTTAAATATCAATGTTGGTACTCACTCAGATTTCACTGGTGCTAAAATGAATGGAATTTTCAGCAGCCATATAAGAGTATTCAACCTCAAGTGCACTCAAACATGCATCTAAGCAGGCAAACAGTGGGCTATTATATCTAATAAGAGAAAATAATACAAGCAGTATGGATATTTGTGAAGTATCGTTGCACATAAAATTCAGTCATTGAGGTCTGGGAAAAGAGGAAAGAATTTACTTAAAATTTGTAAAACTTGGGTAACTCTTTGAATGTGTTCAAAGTGGAAAGATACTGAAGTATGACCTTTTTTAAAAATTAGAATAACAGTAAATCCTATTGCAGAAACACCTGCACTTCCCAATCAAATAATACTCAAACATAAAGCCAGCTATAATTAACCAATGGCAAATAGCAACTCTCTTAATTTATTAATCTAATTAATTCACTCCTTGTATTTATTAAACTAATTGCATTGTTTTCTCAAGGGGGATTACATTCCCTACATTTCTTCTTAACACGTATCCTAGGCAGAATCTTCAATATTTTATTGCCATAACTGAGAAAATATTTTTGGTCTATTCCTAGTCTATAATAAACTGTCATCATAAACAAGGTGCTGTGATTTTTAAGTCATAAAAACACAGCAGGTGGACAGAAGGGGGATGTGATATCTCTGACAATAAAGTTTGCACTGCTTCCCCAAAAATCCAGAGTAATGGCAGCTCTTTCCAGACTTAACAAGAAAATTTCCTACTGGACCAGGACACCATGAAATGCTTTACAGGAGAAGAAAGTAAAATGCCTAATGTAGGCAAGACTTTAACAAAACATTTTGGAAATAAAAGAGGCCTCAAACACAAATATAATTCAGTAAACAAAACATCAATATCAATGACACAGTAATAGAACAAATTGAGCACACTCAGTTTGTTCTAAAAAGCAAGACATGCACAGTAGTGGAGAGAGAGTGAAAGACAGAGAGGAAAATAACATTTTTTGGTACGGGATTTCTAAAATTATTTGATTCAACTGTCTGTTAAAAAGCAGCTAAACACACCACTTAGAGTCATCACAGTGTTATGGATATGATTTTATCTCTACTTCCACTGTAAATGTGAAGTGATTCACAGTAAATCAGAGGACAGAAGATTTCTGCTGAATGTTCAGCCTCGTGTCAATCTGCTACACATGAGGAAAATTCACATTCAAAGAACCTATGATTTCAGTTATTCTTTGTTTTAAATGGGCAAGGTTTTAACAGCCTGTTAAAATTTCATGTACAAAGTGCAAGAATTCAAAGCTGGTTGAAAAATAAAAAAATGTCAGTATTGGTACAAACTTGCATCAAATTATACCTGGGGAGACATCAGGGAAAGCTGAAGGTAAAAGGTACCTTTTAAAATTTCACACAGAAGGGATACAGTGAACTGAACTCTTTGTGGCAGAGAGAAAATAACATCCCCAGAACTGCAATGGGAATGTGGAAAGAAGGAAATTTGGGATCTTCACTGCAGGAAAAAGAAATGTCTGTAGGATACCTTTCTGGGTGAAGCTCTAGCAATGTAAACCCTTAATATTCTCAACATTTTTTTCTAGATCTGAACAACAAGGTAGGTTCCCTTCAGCTGTGGGACTGAGGAATGCTCAAACCTTGAATTTCCCATGTAGCTGTAGTTTGATTCCTCCAGAAACAATGACTGATGTCACAGCAAGAGATGAGGATGGAGAGAGGAAAAAATGTAAGCAGATGGCTGAAAAGCTAAACTAAAATGTTAAATTCATCCTGAACAGGATGAAATTAAACAAGGAAGGTAGAGGGTGAAGGAGAGTCCTAGAAAGGAAATACATTCCAACAGGGGATTTTCAAGCTAGGCAGATGATGATATTCTCCTTGACTGCTTCATTTAAAACTGGACAAAGAACTGTGAAAGGTAGCAGAAGGGACAGACAGGAGGACCTATTCTGCTGTTACAGAGTTTCAGAATTTCTATCTGAATTCAGGTGAATCAGGTCATGGAAAGAGTTACATTGATTCTCTTTTCAGAGGAATATAGTGCTCTGCAGGTAATATTTCATGTATTGAATGTTAAAGTATTTTAAAATATATTTGTATCAGCTTGTTCCCCAACCTTGTCTTACACAATAAGTGACTAACTAAAAAAAATAAATAAATGCAGCTTAAAAGTTAATAATTTACTGTCATTTTTTGGACAGCAGTCTCCTTCTAGGCATTCACTTCTAGAGGGACCTCTTAATGAGGCCAACACCTTGTGCACATTCTCTGTGTCAGGTACACAACTTTTGAAAATCAAGTACACAGCAGTTGCTCATTACAATTCTTGAATTATAATAATTTTTCTAAAGGCTCTAAATAACGTTGCAAACACAAACATCTAAAATATAGGCAAGCTGTTAGCAATTACCAGCATGATAGATAATTTTGAATATCCCCAAATAACACCAAGAAGCTGAGCTTATAATTAGAGCATTTCTGATTTATCAGACCTCCACCACATTTGACTCCATTGTATAAATCATTTCAACCCCACAATTCCCCCACACAATGCACAAGTGGCCTGGTTTGTGCAGTGTTGGTCAGCATCCATAGCACCTCCTTCCAGAAAACCCATCCAATCTCTCATTCACCCTGGTGCAAAGGTGTGAAGAATCACACAGCTGGTTTTTTCCCCATTCCTGAAAGGGTGATGGCAGGAATTGAGCAGACTCCACGGAGTTCTTCTATGCTCTTTACTCTCAGTGTTAACCATACAAACATGTATGGTTGGAACATCATCTGTGGGAGAAATATGAGATAAACTAGGAAGAATATTAATCTTGAACTGTGCTGGAGGCATCCCTTTCAATTACTCTTCTTTTTAATCTCCTTGTCATCCACATCTTCCTTGGTAACAAAACCTCTTCCAATTGGAAATTTTTCTCTGGTCACAATGTCTCCTTATAAAAAAAGGAGAGAAAAGAGTGATTTTGTACAGGGAGATTGAGGACTGCTTTCTTCTTGACTAATGACATTAGAAGGCAGAGAGGAAATATCTGGAAAAATATTAAAATGGTTAGTAACAAAAAACCTTATCATTTTGCTGATGGATGCTTCCTCCAAACGGTGCCATCTGGCACTTTTAGGTGTTTGGAGCAACTAGCTGACTGCACTTGCCTCTCTTACTTTTGGTCATGTTTTACCTCAAAAAATTAAAACCTTATTAAAATTTTTACCTATTTTACCTAAATTTTACCTATTTTACCTAAATTTTAACCTATTAAAACCTTAATTTTTCTCTTAGGTTGGTTATTTTTCTTCTCTGCCTGTCACTTGGGGACTGCTGATATTTGACTTTATGCATCAACTATTTCTTGGTGGCCCAGGCTCCACACATACTGCTCTTTTCCCTACTTCATCATGCTTTATCAGCATCTATTTCACCTCTTTGTCACCTGATTGTCCTCCAGTCTCTTTCTGCCAGAAGACTCAGATTTATTTCTTCTAGCATTTCTTCTACCCCTCCCCAAAGTAAATAATGAGAGATCTCTTCCCCCAGCCTTACTTCTCATTCCTCCTCTTCCATCCTGCTGCCCTCAGAGTCCATCCTGTCAAGCCAGCAGACATTCTGGACAAAGGAGAAGCTTGGACACCTCCTCTGGATGCTATTGCTGAGGTGACTGAGCCAAAGAAAGGGTCCACGCTCATCCCTAAAGGTGAAAACAGCTTTTCTCACAGCAGCAGGGGATTAACCATAAAGTGGTTTAGACAGGGCTCTCTACACTGCAGTACATGGAATTAAAGCAAATTACATGGCTGAACAGCATTTTACATGTTAGATGCACAATCTCCCCCTCACATTTTTCTTTGTGGAACCTCTGAATGAGCAGGATAAAAAATAGCACTGTCAGAAATTTGGAGTTAAAAAAGGCAAGCCATTCTGAAAGATGAGTTCATCAGATTGTCTGACATCATTCTTCAGCTTCTGCTGAATGAAAACATTCTTGTGTGAAAAATAATAATGTAAATAACTCCACCTGCAAAAGCTGTTCATTAAATTAAATTTTCTGACATTTCATGTGTGTTACAAACGCTCAGGTACAACGCCAAAGCTCAAATGCTCCTCTAATTGGGGTGAGAAGACAATGAAGAGGCAGGCACATGAAAAGGCAACATTCTGAAAAGTCACTAGCTGAAATGGAGCAGTATCAGTGAGTAATTCTGTTTCCACAGTGTGAGTATAGTGCATGGGAGGGAAATGAACTGTGCTCTTCACTCATGGAAAGTGAGTCTCTTGAAGACTGCACAAAGCTTCATTCACATTTAAGACCAGAAAACCACTACAAAGGGTATTCCCCATCTTTTGGAGTGACCACAGCTTCAGTTAACTCCATTTGGGCTTGACCTCTGAAAATTCAGACAAACAGACTTGATTTAGTGGAAAACTGTTTATTTCTCCACAAGTAAAAATGTTGGCAAAGATTTCTGGTCTTTTCTACAAATACATATTTTCTTTTTATTTCAACCAAAACTATTTTACACATCTCTCAGTACAAAGTGGGTAACTGCCTTGTTAAGGTCAGGCATGAGTCAGCATGACTGAAAATAAATATATTTTTCTCCAACCACTAGACCTTTTTTCGTTATTTACCCTCTCCATGTTCTCCTTACAACTCCATGTTTAAAGAGAAAAGGAAAAGGAGCTGAAAGATATGGAACTCCAAAGGAAAGTCATTTGTTTTAAAAAACAATCCTGAAAAGGCTGTTCAAATGTTCTCATGCTTTATTTAGATGTCAGAATATATCGCATCAATTTCCAATCCCCTAAAACTAGATAAAGAACAAAAAAATAATTAAGAAAGGAAAAAAATAAGTGCCTGGCAACAAAACTGCTGAACTGACAGCCTGGTAAGTCATCTTAATCAAGTATTATCATGGCAACAGAGTAGATCTCTGATTTTTGACTCATGTCACAAATTGCATTGTGACAGTTCTGTTGAGAACTCCTTTTTCCAATGACAAGCTCTTGTTTTCACATCTGGAAGAAAGGGGTGACCAGAAGTTCAAAATTCGGTGGTCTAAAAGTGCATGACTGAAAAGACTTAAAGAGCATCAGAGAAGAATGTTGGGATTTAAAAGCCAGGTTCCCGGAGCCTTGGTGCTTCCCCCAGTTCTCAGTGCCTGTTCTTCACCTTGCCCACTGCACACTTCTGGTGCTGCTCTTTCAGCTACCACACCCTACTGCTTTGAATTTAGATCTAAGGCACAGGAAGATAAAAATATTAATACCTTGAAAGACAGTGAGAAAAAGATTCCTCCTGGGATCCCCTGATCTTACCTACCAGAATGACCCTTGTGCATTTTGTTGGTGCATTACCAATAGGCATAAAAAGCTATATCCTACACCTCTTACATTTCCTAATCCATTCCCATTCAGCAAAATATTGAGGAATGCAGAGGGAAGAGAGGGAGCTTCCACAAAGTTGTACATCATGATTCCTCCCACCTCCAGGCTCTTCATTGATTCATGATAGGTGATGCAAAGCACTTCTGAGTGGTCCCTCCCTCTCTCAGTTTGCTGTAGAGACATCCTACAAGTGCTGTGTTCAGAAGAGTAGAGCAGCATTTAAGAAGAAAAAACCCTTGGACTTAACACCTGCTTGGAGTTCTAACTTCACTGCAAAGTGAAATACTGCCTAAATACTTAGTTGGATTACAGGATATTTACTCTACTACACCTCAGTTATCTGTAGTTCCATTGACTACAGTTTCAGCACTTGTGTTACTGGTATGCAATATGTTGTCTGCCTGTAAACAAAGAACAAATTTAGGTAGCTAAATTATTCTTTTGTTTAACCCCTGTTCTTAAAATGGCATACTGTTATCACTGTCCTTGGTAAATACCCAGATTTCAGTGGCATAGAAAAAGAGCCAAAAATTCACAGTGATATCCAGAACAACATAACAAAAAGAAAGAACTCACATTATTTTTCCTGCAGCCTGTGGGCATGCACCCACATATTCCCTGTGCTCCATTGTGAATAAACTCCCTCCTGTGTAATTTCCAAGGGGGAAAATCTCTCCTGATTAGCTGCACACATTAAACAAGGCAACATGTATTTTGTGGGCTGTACAATAGATATGCTAATTTCCTTTTTTATATATAATGCATTCCATGCAGCAGCGGTGATCTGCTCAAAGGGATGTTCTAGGTTGCCTTAAACTTACATTCTCACTTTCCATGTAGCATTTAAACAAACAAAAAGATGCTGCTCCTTGAAGAAGGTCAGAGAGGTCTTCAGACGGTCTGTTTCCTCAGCTTGCCTCTCCACGTTGCTTTGCAGATCAGATGCTAGATATATTTTGATTATTTTGTACTTTAATGGATCATGTACAAAGAGTCCACCCTTCACATCACAGTCATTAATTTTTTCTGGAGTCTGATGGGAAAAGCAGGTAGAAGGGTGGGTGTGTGTGCGTGAGCACACCAGTGTATACATGTGTGCTGATTGAAAAGTGATGGATTATTTTCATGTGGTAAGAAACACAATGTTTTCTTTAGCACAGCAGGATATTCTGTTTGCAAGGTCTAACAGTGAAATATTATGCATATCTGGAGCTGGCCCACTGCCAAAAACCTAACAGCAGAAATCAGAAGAGATTTTGAATCTGAATCTTAAAAAACCAGTACAACCCTAGAAAGCAGCTAATGAGACATTCAAAACAGAAAAGCACTTGTACTAAGGCATGATTGCTGTCATATATGTCATCATTTACAAAACAGTAAATAATTATTCATCTAAATGTTACCTTGAACTTCAATTTTATATATATATATATATATATTTTCAATGACTTTTACATCTGTGCTGATACAGGTTTATTTATCATGACCTAAAGTAAATTAAGTGATAGATTTCCCAAGCTCAAAGAAGCAGTCACTTAAGAAGTAGATACAATTAAAAAAAAAGAAATAAAAGAATAAAAAACCCTGCATAACCTCAAAACATGAAATGCATGAGAACACCAAACTAGAATATACCAGCCTAGAAAAACAACAAAATATTTTCATTCAGCTCCTGGGAGAGAGGATGGGGCTGTGAGCAGCATGCAACCAAAGGGAGCTGGGCTGGGGTCCAATCAGACCAACTGCTGGAGCTAGTTGGAGTTTTGCCATTCACTTCACTGGTGGACAAGCCAAGCACTGCCCTTTAAAAATCAAGCTTTGAGGCCTTATTTTGGTGTTAAGGTCCAGTTAAGTAGGATGGGAGAAATACCAGAGTACAGTCAACACTCTGATCCTTATATGTGTAATTTCTATGAAGAGGCAGAAAGAACTCCCATGAGGATGGTTCCCACAGCACACACAATTGTGGCTGTGTCTTACACCTTCATTGTAAACTTGCAAAAATCTATTCAGTTCCAGGGGAGATAACTTTCAGCATGGGATCTGTAAAAATAACTCTTCCCTTGGGAAGCCTGCATTGGTGTGCACTCATTCTTTGATTCATTTATTGCACTTGACTAATTACTAGGTAATGCTGGATGGTGTGGTTAAAGTAACACACACACACACACATATACATATATATAAATATATTTATATATATATAATATCTATATATATGCATTTGTATGTGACCAAGTGAAGATGTTATTTACCATTAGCAAGCTCTTCTGGAAAATCTCACTCAAGCTCTCATCTTTATTTCCACTGCATCCCTTTTATCGCCAGATCTTCACACTGGGGTTCAGAAAATGCTTACGGTACTGGAGAGTTTATTAAAAAACAGGCTAGTGGTTTTATCAACATAGTTAATATTCTAAGAGCAAAAGATTTAGTGTCAGGACACAATCAGCGTCTGGACTATTAATATGGAAACTGCAGCATTCTGAAAAAGGAAAAGCTAGGAACTCAGGATGTGTATTTAATAAACTTCCAAAGTAAATCACATCTGTTTTTATAATCTGATTGTTTTAAAAATGACACAAAGCCTACTAGGAATTTAGAAAACATAATGGTAAGGCACAAATATTTTTGAATATTTTGAATATAGAGTTTTTCACTTGCCCTGTTGCATTTCTTTTGACATGTTACCTCAGGACCCTTATTTTGAAATCATTAGAAACTGGTTTGAAGTAACAACTGTTCCTGCCCAAAAAAAAAAAAATGGTCCACCAAGTGATGAATTGCCATTTTCATCTGGCAGGATACATTACTATTGGGAATTTTCTGCTAAGTTTCCACTAAGGATTTTCATTGTTATATTTTGATACACAGAAGTTGACTGGCACATCTTTTCAAAATCTTTCTTGTTTTTTCCAAACATAACTAGCATAAAAAAAGAACCATAATATGTATTATGGGAAAGCAGCACAGTGATATAAAAGACTTCCATACTAAGAGCAGACGGAAAATGGTAGTTATTATTAATTTAGAAAAAACAAAAGAGCTACCCAGCATTTCAGTAATGTGGCAAGTTGTGTGCTATTGAGGGAAAGAGGATTTTATAATTGGATTTTAGAGTAATTTAGGAGACAAGATAAGCTGTAATGGTTGCATATTAGAGGTTAAAACTACAGCAGAAACTCATAACGTAAGGGTTCATTGCACTGAGGAAAACAGAACAAAGGAAACAACACAGGAGCAGCCTGGTGTAGGTAGCAGCAAGGTAAGTATGGGCTACACAAAACTGAGGGGCTTTTATATTAACATCCACTTAAACAGGTATCAAGCAGCATTCCTTCCCTTCACAACTGCCTCCTTAAAAAAATCATTATATTATATGTATGTATATATATATTATCTCATATGAATATATAACAGGGTAGGAACGTTGCTTCCCAAGCTGCGCAGGCAGTAACACCTTAATTTTAGGAGAAGAATGGCAATAAGCATTTACATCTTCCTCACTAATAATGACAAAAGAATATATCACAGTGCCACCAAGCATGGGCACAGCACAGAACTTTTGCAGAAGGAATCACTGAAATTTCAGGACACCATAGCTCTGGAGAGTGGTGGGGGGTATTTTTTCCTGCTAATTCTTCCCTGAGCAAATGGAGCCACAGCAGAAGACAGAGACCTCTCCTTGGGGGCCTCACCTTCCTGCAGACTGTGTGGCTCCCACCAGCCCTGCTGCTGCTTCCCCCACCTCCTCTGAAGGCTGAAAGGCTTTTCCCCCTCCATCTGTCGAGCCAAAACTTGAACTGACCCAATCTCCAGATCACTTCTGGAGCACACAAGTCACGCAGGCAGCGCTTCGCCAACGGAGAGGAGCGAGACAAGGAGCAGGGGCCAGGAACAAAGGCAAGGCCATCAAAGTCATGCAGAGCAGAGCTTGAGACAGGCACCTAAGTGATCACTAATAATCCTCTCCTGGTTCTGCTGCCTGCCTCCTGGCTGCCTGCAGGAGCCTGGCTGACAGTGCCCAGCAAGGCAGGCTCCTGCCCTAAGCCAGCAGGCCTGGGTGCAGCACAAGTCAGGGGCAGCTGCTTTTCAGACATAAGCTGCTGCATCCCTGAGATCTGCAGGATGCCAGCTAACCAGCCAAGTCCCACGCTTTTCTTGGGGATGGGTCTGAGAGGGAGAAATATTCTCCAGCATTTTTCCAGGCTGGTAGCAGAACACACTTTCAGTTTCCATCGCAGACAGATTCAGCTGCAAAACGGAGCAGTTGTGACCAAGTTCTCAGTTGTGACAAGTGAGCACAGGCTCAAGATCATTTGCTTTATACTAAATGAAGACCCAGCCTTGGATTTTTCAAAACCAGGTGTCTAATTTTTTTTTTTTTGTGGGACTTTGCCAACATTGAGATATTTTATGTTTGCCAGCTGCCAGTCTCAGTTTGGAAAGCATAGCTTCCTCACTTAGTGATGCAACTCCATAGGCATAGCAAATTATGTACACGTTTGGCAAGCAGCTTTGGAATAAAAAAAAAAGAAAAAAAAAAAAGAAAAAAAATTAGTTTTATGCCAAGAAATGCAAACACTTGCAAAAATACAGTAGTTTATCAGAATAAAACCGTTCCCCCCCTCATTTGCCTTCCAAGGATTTAGCTGGGGAATGTTCACCTGAGCAATCTAAACTCTCCACATTCCAGAGGTGAAGGGGAGGGGGAAAAGAGAGACAGCACATTATTCTGCATGGTGAATTCCCGTGCTGTGGCTTCTCCCAGCAAGCAGAGCACCACTGCTCACCAACAGGGTAAATAACCCAAGCCTGGAGGAAGCAAAATCTCTTTGGAGAGTGCAGGCTGACTCTTGCTGTCCTTAGAATGAAGGATACTTCAAAGTTGGAGGCTTCCTTCGTTGCCAGTGCTTGGCTACCCCCTGCTGGGCTCCCAGGGCTCAGACCCTTCTGTACCATCAGAAAAGCGTCCCAAACACGCTGGGTTCACCACCGGGGTGAGATTCCTAAACCCAACCAGGCTGTGAGGCTTTGCTCCTGCTCAGCACCACAAAATCGACACCTGAGATTGCATGGATGGCTGGTTATCACACTGAAAATCTCTATTTTTATTTTTTTATGTATATTTTTTGTGGATTTATCACAGGCTTCCCCCACATTCTTAATCAGAACACATTTGAGGATCGAATGGTACCGCTCAAGAAGCAAATGAGACCCCCACACGTGAATATTTTCCCAGTAAGTATAGAACTCTAAGGCAGAAAATTTCCTTTCTAATTCTGTGTAAATTGGATGAGCACATCTGAAACACTTTCCTCAGCTTGCTTTAAAAGCATTCCTCAAATACAATTCAGAACAGAAATTCCCAGCACAAACCCCTTATTTATGTATTTTGTGGATAAATTTAAACAGGAAAATGTGCTGCAAGATGTGTTCAAACAACTAATAGTTCCTGTAAACCAAAAATATATTAAAAAACAGAAAAATGAAAAGAAAAAGATTAGTTGTTTTAAGCTATAACACAGCTGTATGCAACTAAAGCCAGAAACATGTGAAATTAAATTGGATTTTAGGGCAGGGGGTGGGGTAGTGTGCAATGGGGTTAAGTTTACTAGTAATTCGAATCTTTTTTCCTAAGTTGCAAGATGTTGTTACTGACACTTTTATTTTTCTTTCATTCTGTTTATTTTTGTGAACAAGGCAGAAAAGAAATTGTTATTTGAACCATATTAACAGAGGCTGCATGTGCCGGCTTCGGGCTCTTGTTTAGCCAGTTACTGCTTCTACGTAGCAGAAGGGTAAAAAAAAAAGCAAATATCCTTTCAAACATTAATTAGTGCCACATAAATAGCAGAATCCTATATAACAACAGATTAATAACAGGCTGAATTAGTCTCTAACCTCTTTGATTTCTAAATGCTGGTAAGACACTGTCCCCCTTGTTCCTTTATCTAAATAAAGCATGTGTAGCAAACAAATATTTCCCTTGTGTTACCACAGGAAAAGGGAAGAAGTTTTCATGAAACAGAGTTGTAAAGGGATCGTATTACTGAACTGGAGTCACATCTCTGCTCTAAACTGTTGTCCTTTATGCTGCCTGTCCTCTGCAAGAAGAGAAATGGCAGCAGCAGAGTTTGAGGTGGGAGGGGGAAGACAGGACACTGTGCCTGTCTGTTAGCCAGCAGGAGCCGTCAGCTAAAGGGGATGGGTTAGAATCCATAGTTCTCAAAATCTAGACAACTCATCTATTTTTTTTCCTCCTATATTTAGATTCTGGTTTGCTCTCAGAACACATAACCTTTTCAGAGGTTCACTCCTGAAAGGACAGAAGTGCAAAAAAATAGTATTTCAAAGCTACAAACCAACGAGGAATAGAGGGATCCGATCCTTCAACTGCCACTATTGACAGAAGGCCTTTGCTTTACTCAAAATGGCTTTGTCTCTGCTGTGGATCTGTTCACAATTTATTTGAAAGCAAAAGGCACTTATTTAAAAACAGAGACAGAGCCTATCACTAATCTGACAAGTTTTCCACACAGCTCCAGCCCAAGCTTTCTCTCTGATGTTTAGCAGTGGCCATACACTGCTGGAAAATGAACAGGGCATGGGAATCATTCAGCAAGGTGTCTAGAGTGAAAGTGGATGGAAGGATCTGTCTGTTTCCCACAGACTAGGGACCAGTTTGAAGAAAGGGAAGGGAGTCCCCACTCCATCCCATCCTGCACTCCTGGCTCCTCAGTGGGCAGACCTGGAGGAACCTTCCTGTGTGCCATGGGATGCCACCACAGCTCACCTCTGAGCTTTTCCTCAGAGCTCCTGCATCTCATCCCAACAGAAAGCTAGGAGCAGACTGGGATGCACATCCAGAGCTCAAAGCTAAGTAACATTTTCTGTTGTCAGAGCTTATCTTAAATATTCCTTAGAACTGCATCCAGCCTTTGGTTTCGGTGTTTGTCCTTGTCTTCTTTCACATCATCTCATCTTCACCTCTGCATTCCTCTTCTAGCTCTCCCAAACTCTTCTAGCCCTTTCTGTGCTAGCCTCGATGGCTCATTCCAGCTTTCTGTCATGACTTTTATTGGCCCAGTCCTGTGTTACCAAGACTCCACATGAGGCTAAATATCATTTTGTTATAGGCTCAAATTTCAGAGATCTTTCCTGGAGCCACACAAAGTCTAACTGATGTCACCTCTAAAGTTAGCTACCCTTCTGCTAGTCTGCTAGTAGTGCTTCTCCTCAGCTTCTGTCCTAGCTAGCTTGCAGACATCTTTTTCTGGAAGGTGCTAAAATCTTCTCGGATTTGTCAGGCACTGCCTAGCCACTCCACTCACACTCACAATCTAGCCACCAGGATCGTCTGATGAAATCTCAGCGTGACTTTGTATGGCATTCCTGTGTGAAAACCTGTGAGATGCATTTTCTTGCAGCCTGCCTTGTGGTAAGTAAAGCCAATAGCTAGGCAATTTGGGAGAAACTGGAGAATTCCAGGTATTACTCCTGCATCAGCTATAGATATGAGCAGAGGAAGAATATATGTGTGGAATATATGGGGAATCAGGAAAGAGAGAGAGGAGCTCATGCAAAAATCTCTCTACTTTGGGTAAATCAATAGTCTTGATTATTTTAAATCCAAAAGGTTTCAGTTCAAACACTGTGAATGATCCAAGCTACAGTATCAGCAAATTAGCAGTTGCAGATCACATCTCTAAATATAAGGAATTTGCTCCAAGGGAAACCATTGCTATTCCTCTGCTCCCAACTAACATGTCCCACTGCAAATCACCAGAGGTACCACCACAGTTCCCAGCAAGATCAATGACTTGTGGTGACATGATTCATTTCTGGTTTCAACATCTGGCTGGAATTTTACGCATACGAGGTCTGTGATTTGTACAAACAATTACTTTAGAGAAACAAAAATCTTTGCAATTCACCATGTCATAACCAAACCATCTGTCCAGCAGGCCACTATGGGATCATGCAGATAGAAAAGAAGGCAGAAGGTGTCCCCTTTTGTCCAGTATGTTTAGTTCAAAATATCTGCTTTGGTCTTCATCATCAATAACAGGAGTTTATTCACATTACACTGTAAGTTCACTAGAGACCAAAGGTTTTCTCCTGCCAGCAGAATTATATCTACACCTTAACTGTTCAAATTGTAAGCAAAAAAGCCTACTAGCTACTGAAGCACTGTCTACCCTACAAAACAAAGGAAATCAAGACAGCTGAATACAAGAATTAGAATTTTATGTGCAAACCAGAATGCTGCATGCACAAGTGTCACTAATAACATTCCTTCGTTTTTCAGAAAACTGGAAGCATTGGATATATGAAATTGTTATGTTTCTTTAGCCCTAGAGAAGGCAAACCCCAGAATCTGTATGTTCAAGTCTAATCAAAAGCATTTAGATCCTATCACAAGTTAGTTTCTTTTATGAATGTGAGTAACTCAGTGTACATATGGCACTCTCTCCAGAACAAATTAATGTTGAAAGCTGAGACATGAGAGACACCTTCCTTAGCCAAGTTGTGACTATCCTTGCCTAGAGCACGCAGTACATGGCATTTAAAAGAGTCTGCCCCACAGAATGAGCTTTCCTGGATTGTGTCATGTTCCCAGAGAAAACAAAAAGATGAATGGGCAGCAACATAAACATAAGCCCTGCTGAGAAGGCAGCATTTTAGATAACTTTTAGTATGTCATTCTGGTACCCCTCACTTGGCAAAACACAGGCTTAAAACTTATTATGTTAAGATAAGAGTTTGTTCTCAGATAGTTTTAGCATAATCAAATAAACACAGAAAGCAGGGTGACCTTAATTAAAAGGCCATTTACATTGTATGTCCTGCCCTTTGAGCAGGATGAGCTGCACCATGTTATTTTTGACAGATATTTGTATAAGCTGCTCTTCAAAATCTTCGGCATAGGTTCAGCAATTTGCTCAGACAATTTGTTACACCACGTAGCTGTGCCTGCACTCCGTGAGGCTCCACGTGATGGCTCAGAAAAGATTCCAGAGGTCTTAGAGGCTAGTAAAACAGGAAGAGTAGGAAAGGTCAGAGACTGTGTCCTAGTTGGGCAGAAGGAAAGAGTATTTGTTATTTGATAATTATGTTGGGAAAGCAAGCAAAGCCCCGGGGGTGAGCTCTGCGCTCTGCTGTCCAAAGCTCTGCCCAGCCACACGTTCCAGGTAAGAAGCACACCCAAGTGAAGAGACATTTATCCAGGGTGGTATAAAAGCAGCCCCTATCATCTTTTCACAGACTCTTCAACACTCACAGCAATGTTTATGAGCAATCTGCATGATAATAACCCACACCTGCAGTTTGGTGACCTGTGCAGAGCTGAGGGTGCTGCACTCGCAGCCTGTGCTGCCTGGCTTTTTAGCTCGGACAGAAATTAAACTCAGGGTAACTTCCACAAGTGTGTCAGAGCTCATTAAAAAACACAGTCTAGAGAAGGTGTTTATTTTAGGTTGATACAGATTTGTAAATTTAAGAGATCCTTTAAAAGGACATGTAGTTTTAACTTTTTTTTTTCTTGACTGAACAACAGATTTAGAGGGTACAAAATTTCAAGGATTTTTCCGAGATGTTGGTAATGCTGAGGGAGAAAAAGATGCTTTATTTTTACTGCCATGGTGACACTGAGCTTACCAGAGGAACAACTTATGTCACATGCAAAAATCAGGAATTCCTCTTTTTTTTTCCCCCCCTGGTGCCTACTAGAACACTGGCTGGCACACGAGCAAACCCGCCAAGAGCAATGTGTTGTCCAATGTAATTTTCCTCTTCCAAAATGACTTAGTCTGACTTTTCATGCCAGTCACAATTTATTTCATGATGTGCACAAAGGTTTCCATGAGCAGCACCCCTCTCTAAGGCATCGTAGCTAATGCTGAGAAAGGCTTCAGCTCACCCCTGTGCTGAGGCCTGGCTGCAGAGCACCAGCTCTGTGCTGGTGAGATGGTATTTTCAAAGGGCTGTCCTTCAGGAATTAGAGAGATTCTTTGTTGGCAATAACACTACCAAGCAGAGCAGGCAAGATTACTAACTGCATAGCACATTTTTATACCCATGTGTACAGCCTGAAATTTTTATTTTTTCTTTTTTTGCTCATTTTTTAAACTTAAATTCCTGTAACCAGCTTTTCTATTGACATAGTAACAGGGAAGTATACTTTAACTTACTCTTTTTCCATAAAGCAGATGTCTTTACTTGTGAGAATTGGCATATTTTTACCCTTAGAATGATCTCTGCTTTTATATGCCTAATTAAATTTTAGCGGTCCCTTGCTTAAATAAAGATTTATTAGCTCTTAAAATAGTAGCATAATTCTTCTTCCACCTACACACTATCCTTTAACATATTTACAAGCAGACTGGCTTATCCACTAAAAAATAAAAAAAAAAAGAAAAATAAAAAAGTGGATGATTTAATGTTGTTATGTCATTGGTGTCGATTACTAAACTTCACAATAGAGCTTTCTGAAGATACTACTCTTTAACCCTGGAGCTGTCAAAACACTTGAAGAAAGAGAAGCTATCAGTCAGAGATCAAGAATGCAAAAAAGTTCAAATAACAGAGGCAATCAGGAAATTTCAGGCCCATGTTTGGACTCTGCCATGGCTGTGATATGAGCTGACACATCATCAGTCGAAGGAATCCAGGGAATAATTTTAAGAAGCTGAAATCTACATCATCAGAAGCACCTACTTTTATATTACTTCTCGTTTCTCTTTGTGAACAAGAAAGACAAGACCTGTATGTCACACTTTTGCACACATAAATTTATATATAGTAACAGAAAGGCAAATAGTAACACAGTAAAGTATTGCATTTGCCAAGCTATTGGAAATAATGTCTTTATAGTTCTGGGATTTGGGTTTTTTAAAAGGCTCATTTATTCTCCAGGATTAGAAGATTAGTAGTTTGTTGGTCTTTCATTAGTTTTACTTTATTACAGTCTTGCTTGCTAAAATATTTACATCACAGGGAATATCCTTTTCACCGAGCTGTAAAACCTCACCCCTCTCCCCTGCACGCTGACATCTTTGCACCTTGTAAACACCACTACTACAAGCAATTGTGTTCCATGTGTTTGTCAGATTGCATCAGGAATGCTGAATTTCATCTTCCTGCTATAGTTTTAATATAGTTCAGAAAAAAACGAAAGCTTTTGGTAATTTCAAATGTATTTTAAGCGCAAGTGGTGACTCACTCGTTTAATTTCACTCTTCTATGCCAGATTCTCTTTCAAAAGTCACAGAAAGCAGGTCACTCAAAAACATTCACTGTATGAATGTCACACAGCTGGCCTCACAAATAAATCAGCATACAAAATCCCCTCTTACTGAAATTTGTCACAGTAAACATCAGAAGCTGTAAAGTGAAACTAATAGGAAACTGCCTTGTTGTGCAATTTGCGTTCGTGTGTGCCCAAACACACACATGCACACACCCCCCATCCGTACTTTTCCATAGATGCTCAAAGAGAAACTTGCTACAGCCAAGATGCCATCAAAATCTGGAACAGACATGAGTGAAAAAGCCTGGAAAACTTCAGTTTTACAGTCAGTGTTGTAATATCAGTACATACTGTTCCTTTGCCTTGAAATCTTAATTACGGCCACCAAGCACTGACAGTACCTCTGATTTTCATGCAGGTATGTCAAGGTCTATAGAATATGTTAAATGTTATATATATATAATGTTAAATGTTATATATATTTTATATAGGGTGCTACATGGCTATACAGAAGCCAAGTCAAGTGAAAACCTCTGTGGCCAACAGTGACAATAGAAAGAAGGCACCATGGTCAAGGCTGGGCTGGAGGGGCACATGTCCTCTGCATCCAGGGCTGCTCTCCAGGCAGCCCTTGGGTGATGCCTAGATAAAGAAAACCCTGCCTGAGGAAGAAGAAAGCCACACACACACATTAAAGACTAGGATTTATCACTGGGAGCCATGCTGGCCACATCTACCTGGATTTGATACCATTTCTGGACTCCCTCTGGCAGTAACTCCAGGAGGAGAGCACTCCAGGGGCAGGAAAAGCTAGTAAACATCATTATTGACCATCCTGAACAAGTTGCTGTTTGGCTTGTTTGGAGAATGCAAAATTCCCAGTTGAGGAAGTATGTTAATGATCTGAAGATATTTAAGTATTTAAAGGGCTAAAACTCTCAGAGAGACTTACTCAAAAAAAAATACCAGAATTAAATGAAGCAACCCTTGGATATCAGTCCAGGGAGGAGGAATAAGAAGTCTCTTATTCTGTCTCATTTTTCCTTCTCTGTTTTTGAGGTACAGGTAACACTATCTATTAAAGATGCATAAGTATGTAGCACATACATATGCTCTTTTCCTAAACCATTATCTACAAACCCACAGTTGAATGCTTATAGAAAAGAATCCTCTGAAACTCTTGTTTCTGTAAAGAATTATTCTTCTATATGATTACATCTTCCAGGCAGGACAATACCGTATTTCCAAGAATGGACAAAAATATAATGGTATTTAACAGCAGTTATGAAACTCTTACTATCAATGTATATATTTAATCACTGAAGGCTTGATGTTTCAGATGTTAAGAACATGGGAAGAACAACAGTATTGAAGTAAACAGCAAATATTTAAATAATTTGTCTCTACAAAACACCACTCTAATGGAAGACCTCTGTTGCTTGATGGCCAGGATGGGGTGGTCAAAGGAGTCATCCAGTTCCTAAGAAATTCCATAGGGATTACCACTGAAATCTTTTTAATTGCTGTTTTTTAAATGCCTTCAGCACTGTGACCCCTAGCATTCATAGCTGCTGCACACCTTGTCACATGTACGTGTCACTGGTGGCAGCTGTCACCTCAGACTGCACATATTCCACCTCAG
>NC_031770.1:8286083-8345212 GCF_001522545.3 Parus major | reverse complement strand
CCTCTGCATCTCAGACTGCACATATTCCACCTCAGATTGGTACAAATACCTCTGCTGCTTGCAGTGGGCATGGAAACTTCAGAGCTTCATAAACTAGAGAAGGGAGACAACAAAACAAAGCACAACACAACAAGAACCCACCCAACACCCTCCAAAAGGTGAATTGAGCATGAAGTGAAGGAGCCACAGGTACAGCTGGCCTAACTGGGTATCTCCAACAAGTGTGAAGTCCTTCCTCCAGCTAATCTGAGCAGTAACCCTCAAGCAGAACAAGATCACACCAAGCTGACATTAAACAGATCATCCTGGCAGATGAAAGGAGAAATGGTTGTTCATGAAACCCACATAGCACTGTGGGGAATGACACAGGGAAGGACTGGCAGGAGGTATAGGGGGAAAAAAGAAAGAACAGAAATAAATGGAGGGGACTGGAAGACACAAGCCATAGTGGTTCTAAATTTATGAAACTATAGTAAATTAATGAAACTATAGTACTAAGCACACAAACGTAAGAGAAAGATATGGATACATGCACACAGTCCACATTTCAGCTCAGTGGGGGAAATCAAAAACCTTTTCCCCATGTTCTCCCAACAGTCATTCTTGAGAATGAGAGGACACCTGAGCATCTTCTCCAATTGACCATAATTAAAAATCAACTTCTGCTTCTGCTGAAGTAAGTGAGATCACAGAGGACACATTTAAATGGGTAAGAAAGATGGACTGCAGGATGTAGCCCTTTTCCATCCACCCTTAAAAGCATGTACTCATTTCTGTCTTCTTTATGAATCTAACAACAAAATAATGATTGTGTTACTCAGATTCCATCTAGAGGAATTAAATCCCCAAACTTTAATATCACCCCATCTGAAACACTCCTTTATTCGTGGTGCAGTTTCTTGTGCAATGCACCACAGAATGAGTCTAAAGCCAATCCTCCAAATGCAGTAAAAGTCTCTTGCAGCATCCTCAGGACTCTCCCATTTGCTTGTAAAATTACATTAAATGACTTTTTGAAGAAGTGAAGAAGAAGGAGCTGCTGCTGGGACATTTAGTCTATCAAAACACAAATAATTAATGGTTGAAAATACGTTTTGTTTAATAATTGCTGTTCTTCATTAGTGTGAACCAAGGACACAGACTATCTGAGACAATAGCATCTGCACCCCATATTTCATTATCACCAAACTTCACATTTCACAAAAGCATAACTAGCAAAGCCTTACAGCTTTAATTAGTTTCTGCCATAGCTGTGAAGGTCAGCCAATTATTGTGTGTGAAATTTCAATATGAAGCGGCTGAATTGAAGACAGCATTGCAACATTGTGAAACTCTGCAATGTTGTAAATCTAGCATGATAGAAGCTTTTTTTCAAAGAAAAACCACTCACAAAATAGCATAAATTAATCATCAGGTATGCACAGCTTCAAGGCTTATTGGCTAATTTAACATGTGTTAGAGGGGGGAATAAAAAGGTAATTTTTGATAGCATATTATGCTTTGCAAGGTTTCTTCTTATCAGTGTCACCAACCATGACAAAACACTTAGTTGGGTCCTCATTTCTGTGAGGAAAACACAGGGGTTTTGTGAGATTCAGAGTCCTACTGTCAAAAGAAAACAATAGCATTGAGCAGATGAACTTCAGCCATCTAGAATGATGGTCATGAGATGTACAGCATGCCCTGGAAAACCAGGCCTTTCAAAAACTGGCTTATTTAGGCTCCAGCCTCAGGGCTGGCTTTGGAAAATCTCAGGCCAAGTGCGTTACATGTACATGTGTGTTGGTGTGTGAAAACATATTCAAGAATTTGGATTCAAATAATATCCAAATAATCTATGGCCCAGCTGGCTCTGAGGAAGCAGTAAAGGATGCAGAAGGATGCACATGCCTATGACCCAAGACACAGCCTCTGTGCACATGCCATTCTTGCCAAACACAAGTAATTTATGCAGTGTGCTGTGCACTGGGATTACAGATGTGCAGAAGGTATCCAAGGCCAACCCTACTTTCAAATCTGGGCAGTGGTTGTCTGTTAAACAGAAATATCTTTTGCTTGTTTCTTGTTTTTTAATAGATGAAAACTCTGAGTAAATTTTATCATTTTATGTGGTGAACAGCAAGACCTTCTGAGGTGCACTTGAAGATATTTTTTTTTATTTGGGCACCACCAGATGTCACATTGAAGCCAAATAATAACGATACAGTGGTTCTCTATCTCTAGCTCCAGTGAACTAACAAGACCTGTCCTTGATTATAAATTTACAAGTGAGATTTCTGGTTTCAATGGGAGAAAAAAAGGAGGGCATGAAGCTTAGGGATTTGTTTTATTTTGTGTGTTGTTCCTATGTTTAAGCCTTTTTTTTTTTTTTTAAATGAAATGATTCTGACAGAAAATATATGCAAACTCATTTTTAATCTAGCCTGGGACAGAATATGCAGCTCTGGTAAGCACCATAGTTGTATTCATGTGGAAATACCTGAGTGTTCATATGTATATATGCACATCACAACCAATTCCCCCTTCCTGTGCCCCATTTTTTTCCTGCCATTGGGAGGACCAGGTAAGTGGTTGTGCAGAGTCTCTGCAGACAAAGCAGCAAGACAGTTCCACTGCTCAGATTCTCTCCTGACTTCCTTCTTTCCTGCCACAAAACACATTTGCAGCTATAATGTGACTCACAGCAGTTATTGCCAGAGAATTTTGTTCTTTCCTTTTTTTAAAAAAAATAAAATGCATAACTAGCATTAGATGGTCAAGAATCAATGTGTATATTTCTGGAGTTATCAAAATCCCCCAGTTTTTGCTTGCCAGAGAGCTGTATCCTGGGCTGCACCTACAGCAGCCTGGGCAGAAGGTGGAGGGAGGTGTTTCTGCTCTTGTGGTACCCCACTGAAATACAGATCTGGAGACCCCAGCACAGGAAGGATGTGGAGCTACTGCAGGGAGCCAGGACAAAGGTCAGGAAGGTGATTAGAAGGATGAAGCACCTCTGCTGTGAAGAGAGCTGAGAGAGCTGGGGGTGTTCTGCCTGGAGAAGAGAAGGCTGCAAGGAAACTTCACTGTGGTTTTCCAGTATCTAAATGGGGTCCAAGAGCCTGGTGAAGGACTTTTGACAAGGGCATGGAGTGACAGGACGAGGAGGAATGGCTTTAAACTGAAAGAACAGAATTAGATATTTGGAAGAAATTCTTTACTGTGATGTTGGTGAGAACTGTCATTGATTGTCCAGAAAATTGTGGTTGCCCCAAGCCTGGAAGTGTTCAAAGCCAGGTTGGATGGGACTTTGAGAAACCTTTGCCAGTGGAAGGTGTCTCTGCTCATGGCAGAGGGTTCAGAACTAGAGGATCTCTAAGGTCCCTTCCAACCCAAACCTTTTTGATTCTGAAATCATAGATTATTTAGAATTAAAACCATCACCATGATAAACATACATTTTTCCTGCCTCTTGAATAATCCCTTATTTAATGCAGCTGAAAGAGAGATTGTAAAGTAATTGACAATTTGCTTCCTGCTGCACTTTTTTCCAACATCACCAAATAAATCCATGCATGGATTAAAAAAGTGAAAAAAAAAAAGTGGTTTAGTTTGCATTGACAGAACAGGACTGATGCCTTCTAACCAACAAAGGCTGAGCTGGCTGGGGCAGGTATCAAGGGTAAATTTAAAAAAATAAAATTAAACACAATGGAGATCCAGGTCAATTTTAAAAAATAATAATAATAAAAAAATAATAAAATAATAAAAGATTTAAAAAATTAAAATTAATAAAAATTAATAAAGATAAAATAAATAATAAAAATAAATAATAATAAAATAAAAAATTTAAAATAAAAATTGAAAATAAATAATAATGATAAATAAAAATAGAAATAAAAATAAAAATAAAGACAAAAATAATAATAATAAAATAAAAATTAAAAATAAAAATTAAAATAAATAATAGTAATAATAAATAAAAAATAGAAATAGAAATAAAAATAAAAATAAAAATAACAATTAAAAATAAAATAAAAAATAAAAATTATAAATAAATAAATAAATACATACATACATAAAATAAAAAATAAAAAAATAAAAATAAAAATAAAATTAAAAAAAGAGCAAGCACAGTCTTATAGTTAAAACACAGATGTTCAGTGTGGTCGTCTGAAATGCTCTACTCCAACTCCAGAATCTCAGCAGTGTTTCCAGGAGGTTTGGGAGCCTGAATTCCACTTCAGCCGAGGCCTGGAGCTCTCTGACACAGGGTACATCATATTATTTAAGCTGACACACCCTCCAGGGCCCTCTGCAGGTACATCCGTGTCTCTACGTCAGCACTGCTAAACAAAAGCCTAAAATTAGCTGTGAATAGGTAGCTTCATGTTCTTGGTTTCCCTTCCTATCTAATTAGGAGCATATTAGCTTCCTTCTGTGCAGATAACTTGCAGGAAGGCATTTTCTTTTACTGTCTATAGATAAGAGCGGCTGGTAGCACAAAATCCAATCTTGAATTTCTATGTACTCCTTTTTTACTTCTAAACACCAGAGGAGTTAGTTGTGCCAGAAGTAAAGTCATGTGTAAGTCCCAGACATGTACCATCCACTACAATATGAAACACTCACTGAAATATAAAATAGCAAAAAATAGAAAAGGAAAGTGAAATAATTGACAGTGACCCAAAAATGATAAAGAAAATGTGTATGTGTATACATTTTTGTATGTGCATAAGCTAACTCCACCTTGTGCATGAGATATATTATTTCTCTTAAAAGAAATCGGTGAAAGAGAATAATCTAAATATATTATTTTTGCTGAGTAACCCAGTGCAGAATAGAACAGGATCACTGAGTAAAAATCAGCTCCAGAACAAAAGTGAAAAAATAAAAAAAACCAGCCAGACTGTGCACATTCACACAGAAGAAAACCAAATTATTATTAGTGAAACAGACTGAAACCTGTCTTAGGAAGTTCACCAAGGGAGCAGCAAAGCTCTGCAGCTTGGCTGAAGGCATCTTTTACTAAAGGTCAGACAAATCTACAAGAGAAACCTAAGGGATGTCTTAAAGTTGTTCCCAAAGACAGGGGATGCCTAAAAGAGACGGAGAGTTGTGCAGGTTTCGCTGTGTTTATGAAACACACACTAAAATATTAAATATGACAACAGTGGCTGAGCTAAATCAAACAGGCTCTAAGTGTGATACAAATCATGGCTGGACAAGGTAAACAAACACTCAGCACACACAAAGACACACAAAGCCTTTACTGCAGTCCCAGCAATTGGATCCATCCCTGGAGACGCACCGCTGGCACCGGGAGCCCACAGCCCCCCAAACCCTGCCTGGTTAAGGATATTGGGGATGGGCTCTTTGTGAGAGAAACTCTCCTGCTAAGAGCCTCCCGTGCTCACTCACCCCACCCTGGCTCTGCTCCAGCAGCAACACTTCCCTGCAACAGGGTCTCCACTCAGCCCAAACCACCAGGGACAAGATCTCTTCCAGCCAGCCTTGCCAACAGCAGCTGCTCCCAACCAAAGAGTCTCTCTCTGGAGAAAACACTCTCTCAATGCCAGCCATGCTACAAGAACAGTGGCTCCTAACATCAGCAGTCTCCTTTCAAGAAGAAATGCAGGGAAAATCCTCACAGCCAGCCTCTTTCCAATGGGAGCAGTTCACATGTTAATCCAATGAATAATTCCAAGCTGGAAGATAAAATATTTAAAGTGAAAAAAGGGCACAAGATCTTCAGATGTTCATAGTTTTCAAGCCAGCCTTCAAAGCTCACAAGCTCACTACCATTTGCCAAGTAGGATCAACATGAAGAGTATGTTTAAAAGAAACATGAACAATTGCACCACCAAATCAACAGGGACTTTAAAATTCAGCAAGAATAGGAGTGGAGCTGCTGAAAGTCAGTAACTGAGAGCAGAAGTCTACCATGGAGCCATGATATAATGTATGATTCAACTGATAGCCATGTCACACAAGGAAAAACCACAAGAATTGACATATTGGACAGGTCCCTCTATCAGGGAGCCAAGACAAAAATCCCCAGTGGTTAAACAAAGGAAACCCTCCAGTGAACAGGTAGGGCCTAGCACCATCCTCTCTTACCTTATTACTCAAGCACAGTTTATATTCTAAAGCCTAAAGTTTTGTTTGCTCTCAGGGTTATTTTTATCACCACCTAATATGAATGTGCACAGAGATGTCTAAAGCTGACCTAAAATGGGAACTGTGAGGATTCATGTGACCAATTTCCACCAGGTTACACATCCATTGCCTACAGAGTGACTCTCTTAACACTTTTCAACTGATTCACCTTTTATTTTCTGACATAACTTCTGATTCCTGCTTTTATGGAACAGTAAACAGGAATGTTTAAATCATCTTTTTTTATACCATTCCACAAAACCAAGCAGAGTTGCACTGTTTCTGTGAGGAGGATATAGGAAATCCAAAGTTCCTCACTCTTGCTGCAGGCTGAGGGCATGTACACAGACTGCTGTTGGATGAGCTGATGTTCAAAAACTTCTTAACACTCACACCAATGAGCCTCTCACATTCAGAAAAACCCATTACAAATCTTGCAGTAATGCTTCTTGATGATCAAAACTTTTTCAGAAATCCAAGTAAGTTCTCAAGTGGATCTTTTCTGGCCATATTAAACCTGCCAATATGCCACATGAAAACATGTCAGCTAGAGCCTGTGCTGCTTTTTGTCTTCTGATATAATTGATTACTTTAGCACTTTCTTCCCAGTGGTTCAGCCTCTCCAGTTTAAGATCCTTCACAACTTTTATGAATATATTTTCAGATGGTTTATCATCGTGGATTATCATCTGGTAGTAACATTTATTGACAAGTCAGTTAATCAGTGGTTCCTCTTTACTGGCTGAAAACTGGTATTTGCTCAAGATATTTGAGGTGAAGACAGAAGCAGCAGAATCACAACTCCTTTGCAATGTTCTTAACAGAACTGGTTAGGTTTGGAAGGTTTTCTCCTTCACAGATACACTGAGGCTTTGAATTCATTGCTGTTTGTGCTTATCTGATTAGATTTCCCACCATCTTTTTCTCACAGTATAGTCTGGTTTCTATAAGTTCAGTTTTCAGGAGGAAGGTTGCCTGCTGCAAGTCACTTCCTCAGCTTTAATTTTTAAATAGGCATGCAAGATTTCATACAGCGTGCTTTGAAACAGCACAAGTTTGACTAAAGCTTTCCAAACTCTTCCTGTCTGAGATGTCACTTAGAGCAGTTTTATCATTCTGGCCCCTTCCACCCTTCACCTCCTGCTCACCCCCCCATAAGCCTACAGCCAGGGGCAAAGCTGCACGGTGCAGTCTGGGCAAGAAAGGTGCACAGGTATGGCTGGAGCTCCTCATGTTACATCATTCCCATTGAAGGGAAAAGAAAAAAAAAAAAAAGAAAAAAGAAGAAAAGGAAATTCTGTTTCTGATCCTTGTTTTTTGTGAAGATACAATCAGAAATATGATCCAAGAGTGCTGACTGAATGCTGTCTGCTCATGCCTTGAAATGTCTGGCAGCATGAGTTGTCACATGATTTTTACTCATTTTTACAGCAAGTCTTTCTCCTTTGATCTGGTAACAATAGACAATGGGATGCATCAAGTATATTTCAAGCTCTTCCAGGCCCTCAATCATAATACAACAAGGATTTTGATTTTTAATTCTTTTTAACAACTCACAACTTTTTCTATGGTATACTGTCAACACCCTGTCCAGCTAATCTGGACCTTTTCGGACGGCTGGAACAGAAACATGGGAAGGTATTTTTCCTACCCTGCTTTCAGTCTCTATCAGTGCCACTGTATTTTATCTGGGCCACATTTCTACAGCTAGACACCAGCCTAAAATCCCTGGGCAAATAGGCTGTGCATGCTTCAGCATTTTGCTCAACATCCCTGCCCTGTAAAGCAGTGCACCAATGTCTCAGTGGCAGTTTTACAGGAGTCCACAAGGAAAGCTGTGTCTGAGAAGAGAATAGCTCTAATGGAATGACCTTTACTGGGACTTGACACCTGCTACCTTGTAAGCTTCCTATACACACAGCTTAATCCACCTGGAGGCTTTTTTGCTTGATGGAAGGTGATAAAAAAGCTGTTAGATTGTAAGCTCTGTCTTAGATTCAAAGCATGTAGGCGCCTTGATATTCTGAAGCTTAGGGCACACAGAGGGGAAAAATATTTCTTAGTTCAGGGGAAATTCTCAAGTTGCTTATTAGGAATGAACCCTGGTCTAAGAAACACTTTATTGGTATGAAAGTAAAGAAAAGGCTTCCTGATAGGAAGAAGGGGCCCAGTCCACAGTACTACAGACAAGATAATGTAATAGTGATCATAAAGCTTTTCTCAGCAGACAAAATGAAAAAAGAGGCCCAACTCTAGAAATTTACAATCCACAGAGGGTCTAGCAGATTGTATTCTGGACACCTTAAAGGTGAATGCTCTAAAACATGCATCAATCTACAGTGATGAAAACCTGTCTCCTTCTGATTATAAATAATTTCCTCTTTCTTTGAGACAACAAAGGTCTAAATCAAAAAGTTCTATCAGTGTGATTTTTAGCACCATAGAAAAGGGGGAAAAACAGAGTAAAAGACAGGCCCCACTGCAGCACTGTCCTGGTACAGCTGTTGGGAAAAGGCAGTACACAAAACCTCAGAAGCAGAACAGAAGAGGAATTATTTAGCAGATAGCTTTTAGAACTTAAAGAGAAAAAGAAAATAGGAAACAAACAAAACATCCAAAGAATCCCCCCAAAGAAATGGCTTTCTAACCAGATGATCTCCCTGAACAGAAATGATCTAGCACTAACTGCTCAAACTGTAGAGGCAGCACTAGTGAGAACAGCAGAATAAAAAGTGGTGGCTGGGAGCTGAACTCGTGTTCTTCAGGTCACTGCTTCTCACTCTCTTCTCCCACTGTGCCAAAACCCATCTCCCCCAGGGGAGCAACCCTTGGAGCTCATCTTCCCTCCTGCCTAAGCCAAGCTGCATCAAAGCCACCAGCCCTGGCCTTCTACAGCCTGGAATGGGAAATTGTACAAACGTTATTACACACCATGAGAGAAAGCTCAAACAAGTTCTCTTCAGCTGAAAGCTTTTCCTAGCAGAAGTTCCAATTTCATACTCCCCTGGGTACTGTTTCCAGGGTTTTTATTTTCTCTGCAGGCTAATGCTGACAATCTTCCATCACCCTGGAATATTCAAACACTCTGTCCTTCTGCAGTTGGCCCAGGTGACTAACTTTTTTAAAGGGTTGGACACCAAAAGTCCAGTATGGAAAAATTTATATGGAAATCACTGTTTAATAACAGTGAAATAGACTATAATAATATAGACTATAATAACTATGAAACAAAGGAAGCTTTTCTTTTAATTTTTTTTTTAATTCCTTTTAAGGCATGTCTATTGATGACTTTTTAGTCACTTAGGTCTTGCCTGTGAGATCAGGGTTTGTGCTTGCTATACCCCACCTGTGTCATACATGTGGGGCTCTAAATGTAGCAGTAGCTAACCTTTATCTGATGGGTTTTATAATATAGGCCATTTATATGAAGTGAGTGGAACATTGATCCTCCTGTTCAAGTTTCCTGAGATTATTCAGTATTAGCATTGCTGAGATTAGTCACACCACGGCTGCTGTTCATGTAGATTGTTTGATACAGAATATTTCCCACTAGACACAAAGCAGCTCTGTAGGAAAACCCAATTCAATCAATTTGAGCAGCCCTTCTTGTGCTACGTTGCTATATTATGTATTGGACAGATAAAGTTGTGATTCTATCTAATATATTCTTTGGCTGGTTTGACTGATGTACTGAATGAATGGAGATACCTAATGCTATCCAGTCTTGCTGCTGAAAGATAATGGCATCATTATTTGAAAACAGACCAGAAAAGGGACTGGGGGGAGGAAAGGGTTTAACCTCTGCTTCCCACATCTGTAGCAAACACGGATGGTGCAGCACAGGAAGGCAGAATATCAGGCAGAGGAGACTTCTGACAGCAAGCTAAAGTGGAAACTGAGGATAACAAAAAGCTCTAAATACTGATGCAATCCAGCAGCTGCAGAAATTGAGGTGTGCCAGCCTCATTTTCAAGAGGTGCTCTGCAAACAGCAAAACACTTTTAGATAAGCAAAGTCTTATCTGAGCCCCAGGCTTTTGTATTCTTTTCCCAATTTTTCTAATTATAGGCTGAGATGGTAGAAGCACCTGTATCCCTGAGAGGGCCACCACATCCCTGTAGATGTTTGCACCAACTGGCACAGGTGAGCACTTGCAGCTTCTGTTGTGGTCATTCTCTAGTGCTCCACAACTCCAGGCCTGCCAAATTTTAAAAATAAAAGGGAGAAGAATGTTAGGGTTTTTAAAAAAAAACACAAAACAAAACAAAAAGGATCAAGCCAGTTGATCTTCTGTTCTCAATCTGTAAACAGATAGTAATGGTCCCAGGTTTTAAGCTGACTTTCTAACACTGGAGATGCACAGAACATTTAAAAGCACATCAGTTTTTACATTAAACACCTTGGAGCTAGGAAGGGAGCCAAGAAATTCTCTCCTATGTTACATTATAAGAGAAACACAAAAAGTAGAATAATTTTGTTTAGAAAGGGACAGACACAGCAGGTAATGGAAATGCAGCATCACCAAATGGTTAAGGGATATTCTGTCATAAATGGAAAAGCCTGAGAAATGGAAGACAGTGTCATAAGACCAGATAATAATGGTGTCATCAGGTGACATGTTTTGTTAAATCTTGGATACAAACTCCTTTGATTTCTTCAGCCTCTCAGCAGCTTTGTGTTTCTTGTTTCTGGTGGGTTTAGCATTAGATTTACTGATGAAACACCACTGACAGCGCTTCAGCTCCAACTTGTGTTGCAGTTCTACCCAATCTATCATTACCAACATGCACCTGGACAGCTTTGCTAGTAATCTGCTGTAGTCACTGGGGACTGTTTGGGTCTAGCACTGATGTTTTAAAGCACTAGTTTAAAAATTACTAATTGGCTAGTTTCCTATAGTTTCCTACTCCAAAACACTCACATTCAGTGAAAGCAAACATTAGTCCATCTAAGGAATCACAGAATCACTAGGTTGGAAGAGACCTTCAGGATCATCAAGTCCAACCCATGTCCTAATACCTCAATATGTGTATGGAAAGAACCAGTACATTGTGTTGGTAGAAATTTTCATAGCAGTATGATCACAAAGCCTTCAGATTAACCAGACCCTTCTGCAACTGGGACTGCAGATAAACAGCAAAGGTGGGTAAGTTTTTTTCTCAGCTTATGTAGTTACTTTTTAATTAATCTCCCCAAGGTCTTTTACATAGATATTTTTCTCAGTTTTAAATACAACTTTTTTAATTGACTTTTTTTTTTTAAATTTAATTAGAATTACTTGTCCCCCGTGACTACATTTATTTTTTTCATCTTGTCTCTATGCTAATTTTGGTGTGTTTAATTATATCTAGCTATGTCCCACACTGCTCACCTTCACAAGTACTTCAACTATTACATCACCTCAGCTGTATTTTCTATATAAATTTTCTAAATGTAGAAAACTTCAACTAAAACCACTTGGCTTTATTCCTTAATCATGTTATGACATGATGATATTTATTAATTTATATGAATGAGCCACCATAGTTACACTAAATTTAATGAGATTTTGGCTTTTGTTGTTTGTTTGTTTTTGTTTTTGTTTCTCCACTATGTACAGGAACCTAACCTTTAGCAAAATAGTAACTAAAAGCAGGACTGTCCACTAGGAGCCATCATCAGCTGTTGCCTGTAAGGATGCTCCAGATGACCTCCAGAGTCATTTTCTGAAGGAAATTATTCTACATTTCTTATTAACTTAATGAAAAACTTCACTTGAGCCTGGTTGAATCAGGGCATTCTTCTCTCAGCTACCTTTGCTTTTCCAACAGGGACACCAAAGTCAGGAAATTTTAAGCCTGGAGATTCATCTCACTGAGCTTCAGACACTTAACTGAGATGGCTAAATTAAGAATTTAGCTGTATGTGTCATTACCAGTACAAATTTCAGAGTGACACCATGACTCCTGTAAACTCCAAACCTTTCAATGGGGAGCAAGGAATAATTATCATATAATTCAGCTGAGTTTAAAGCAGTGGGATGGACTTGGAATACAGTTACTCCCATGGAGAGCCTATAAGGAAGAGTTACTAGCATTTTCTGCATCTCTGCTGCCACAGCATACTTCTTTCAACATACTGAAAGTATTTCTTTTTTTCATGTTTACCATCAACATTAATGCCTCAAGAATTAGAGTAGCAGTGATACCTGAAGTGGTTCCTATAGTGTTACAGACTGAGTATGTTTCCAGACTGTTGTCTGATGTCCATTAATTAAGAATATTTTAAACAGCACAGTATTTTTTTTTATTCTTGTGGAGAACTGCAACCTGCTAGACTAATATTTTATAACTGATGCTATTTCTCAGGTGTCAAATCCTTCAACAGATGAACTTGCAGCTGAAATTTCAGGGAAGAATAACAAAATTACCTGAAATCTGTTATTACCTACAATGAACAATGAAGATATTATCACTACCATTTCCTTCCAAGCAGATTCTCCAAATTTATCTGAAAAAAATGCTAAATAATTTCCCACCTTTAGAATAAATGCAGGTATCTGGATTTTAACATACACCCTCTTTCTAGGAAATATACCAGGAGGATGTAACTGAACATTATCCTCAGTCAGTTTCACAGGTTATGAGTTTTTTAGCTTGAGTAATACCAGGTGAATTTTTCTGAACAGATTTGCATTAATAATTTGATGTATCACCATAAAACAGCATCAACAGAGCCTGAATCTGCCTGATCCTGACATTAAGGAGGAGGAAGAACATGCTCTAAAAGGCTGACACCTGATCTGAACAGAACTGTCCACTGCAGAGAGATCTCTGCTGTGAGGTCCCTACCCAAACAGGCATGAATTCAAATTCGGTCCCCAGGAGGTTTTCAACAGCAAACCCTGACAATTTTCTAAGCAATTTGTGCTTTATTAACAAAATTCAAAATCCAGACCAAGAAGAATTTAAAGTGCAAGGATTTCTTTCTTGGCTAGGCTCCTCCAGTTTTAAAGGGCTTGTAAAGCCCAGAGATTAGTCCCTGTGTAAGCTAAAAGGGTTCTGCTCATCCACAGCCACACAAAAACACAGTGAGTATTCTTTCAACTTTTTATAGCAGATTTAGAGATTCCCCATTTTTACTTTGTGAGGAACAGGTCACTGTTTAGCTGTGTAAACTGGTAAACTTTCAGTGCTAACATCCTGAGAACTACAGGGGTTTTGGCCAGCCATGGTATAGGAGCTCTTCGGCTCAATTTCTTTGTGGCATCCAGGCCACAGATTTTCCATCCATGTCTTTGATTTGCTTCATCCACTGTCTGTAAGAAGGCTAATGACTAGAAAGCATAAATAGGAAAATTAAGATAATGCTAAGATGAACAGCCTGACATTTGCCTTATGAAAAGCTATGAAAACACTGATTTTGGATGAGATATGTATAAAACTAAGATTCAAATTAATGCTAATTAATACTAATTACTTCGTTAGTTTATGATGGGGGAAAAAAAGACAGGTTTTATCAACCAAACAATTACAAATAAAATTGCTTTTTGGTTAAAGGCAATAACATGGAGTGACACACTTCTGTAACATGTCTAGGTTACCCAAAAAAAGGTTAGGAGTCTGATAATTGCATCACATGATGAAGTTATCCACTTTTGAATATGAATGAAAGACATCCGTATGTGTTGATCTCTAAATCAGCAACAAATATGTGCAAGATGATGAAATATTTGGTAGCCACAAAGACAAAATTAATAATTAACAAAGGGAACAGTTAAAGCAAGGAAAAGATGGTATATTTTTAACAATTTTAAATCTTCTGAAAAGAAGCCTTCTTAGCTTAAGCATCTGGTATGCTCAGATAATAAACATTAGCAGCTTAATGTGAATTTAAAAGATAAGGTGCTTTGGTTTGTATTACAAAAGTAATAAACATAAAGGTCTTTTCAGGCCTTAAAATGAATCTATTATCATGGTTCCAATGGGACTCCTCAGCATGATCTCAAATGAACTTTCTTTGATAGGTCTGTTGTCTCAAACACCCTCAGAATTTTTAATCCCAATGTGGTGAGGTCTATCTTTTGTTATTTCTACTTGCAATGTCATTTTCATTCCTTCTGCCCCAAACCTTTTCAAGCAGCACTGCTCAGGAGAGCACTTCCTTTCCTAGAGGCTTCCTTGATTGATCCCCTCACTGTGCCCCTGTGCCATTAGCTCAGTTTCCACAAGGATCACCCAATAGTCCATATTACCAATCTGACAAATGTTATTTACTGTAACTCTTTTAGATTCTGGTAACATCATCTGTAGCTTGCCAAAATCATTCTGCAGCATTATACCTTAAATCATACATCTTATTTTCTGCCATTGTGCCTTGAAGTGCCCTCTACCTGCAGTGTCACCTGTGTTTAAGGTCAAGTGTCCAGCCTTCCATTTGTTCTCCTGCAGCTAGAACAAATCCACCTCATTCTACAGGATATTTAAGTTTTAATCTGGTGAAACACACCCTGAGCTCCTGCCTGTCAGGTAAAACTGGCACTGATAAAAGTATATTGGCTCCCTCATCACTCTAGGTTGGTCCAGCCTCTGGAAATACCTCTCTCTGCTACAGTGCCACCACCAAACCTAAAGCAAACAGGACCCTAACTCAGACAAGGAATTATGATCTGAAAGGCAAAATGAATTTAAGCATGTATGTTCCCTTTGTAGATCCAAGAGAACTGATAGCAGATTAGATTAACATTTTCTTCCTTTTCCAAATCACCTTTTTCTTTATGTAGTTTCCTGTTTATGAAATTTCTGTACCAACATTAATGGGTGTTTTGACCCAATGTACCTTGTGATAAATGCCATAATCATCCATTTGGAGGCTGTCCCATGTTCTCAAGACCAGAGATTTTTGGATGACAGCCTTTTATTTCATTTTCATTTGGCTTCTGTTCCTAAGCATTTTGCTTATTATCAGGCCCTTTTGTTGTGTGTACTCCAGTTTCATCCTACTAATTGGCTACAGTGTAGGTCTATGATCCCTATCAAATTAACTTCTACTGTAATTGAGCCTGCTAGAATCAGATTGCCTGCATAACCTCCTCTTTAAGTCATGCTCTCATTGCTGTACACTTCATATCAAACTTTAAATACTTTACACTTTTATCAGTGACTATGCATCTGAAGCTATCTTGGATAAAAGCATCGCTTACATAAAAATTGAATTGAATGCCTTTTTATAACCACAAAACAGCTGACACAATGGTCAATATCTAATGGTAAAATTAAAAATCAGTCCACTCAGCTAAGTTAGTTGACTTGGTTGATTTTAGTTGGATGAGAGCACAGTAGTAAGTGGACATAGTAATACCCAAGATTTCCCATGGTGGTATCTAGGCATGGGTAGTTAAGAGTTTCCTTCTGGATAGGTTAACAAACTTGTGGATGGCTGGGAAATCTACTTCAAATGCCCAAAAGATTTCATTTACTCTTGTCATTAAGGCTCTGTATAGTCAGTGAAACCTTCACCTCAGCCAGGCACCTGGCCATGCTGTAGAAATACATTTCTTTTGGTTTAAGTATTGTAATAAGAATCCACTCAAAAACCCAAAACACTGTGGGAGATTTCCATACAGATGTTGTTACCCAGGAAAAAGCCATGATGTACAGGTGCCAGGATTCATGGTGGGAAAAAAAAAGAAAAAAAAAAAGAAAAAAAAGAATGAACTATCAACAGTGCTTAGTGTCTTAGTGAAAATAATTAGAACAGAAAGTACAGTCAGCTCAGTGAGAACCTACTTTAGCACTACTTTTGCTATTTTTATTTGCACTGGTTAATACCTTCCTACATCTTAAAGTAACTAGGCCAGCTTGTCTGAGGGAATGCAGAACAGGGTGCTAATCTCATCTCAGCCTCACAATTCACCAGGGTCAGCACTTCCTAAACTGGAATTACGTATTATCCTGTCCTTTTGGATGATGTCGAGCAGCAAGTTCTATACATTGTTACTTTTTGATGTTAAACTACAGAAATAAGTCAGATTTTGGCAAAACACAGTGTAGTCATAGTAGTCACCCACTCACTTTATGGCCTTCAGTATCACTTTTCCCACCTTGATGTTGTAAGATCACATCCTGTCTTCAGCAACTGCTAGCATGAAGTATCCAAAACTTTCCAGTACCCTTTAATTATTACAAATTCTTGGAGAAACTGATTAGTATATAGATTTTATTGCCTAATAGATGATAAAAGAGAAATATCTTCCTTGTGATTGACTAAGCCTGGCAGGCACAACATGCATGTTAAGAATTTCTTCTATGGAAAATTACCACAGAAAGAATCAAAATGTTCACTTTCTCTTTGAGACAAAACTTCTGAAAGATCCTGCAGTATCCTCCTGACAAGTCATTGGGTGCCTCTTGGCACATAAATTGCACTAAGGCATAAATACATGGAAATTCCAGGGCAACTGTTTGTCATCAGGTTAGAATGACAATTATGAGAAAAGGTAGGTGAGATACCTATAGCTGTGGCTTAAGGAAAAAAAATACCCCAAACAACAAACTTGTGTTAATTTATTCCTACAGGCAGGTATTTCTGACTGTGAAGTTCCTATTTTTTCGCATGTGTAACTCTCATTGAATTTTCTTTTTGGAGTGCAGAGTCAGACAGATTGAGAAGGGAAAAACTGAAGTGACATAGAGGCATTTACATTAGTGAGGTAAAAGGCGTGTTTTAATCATGTTTCTCTTATTACCTGAAATAAAAGTCATTAGAGGGCATATTTCTTTAAGTTCATAAGCATTTCTTTATTTAGAGTTGCTTTATCAAAAACCTGCCTTTAGTGAAAAGACTTGCTTTCCAAATACTCAGTGACTCACATAATTTTAAACCAATCCTAATTTTTATGAGTGATACTGAAGACAAGAGCAATCATTCTACTGGAAAACACCTAGAGCCCTTCCACTTCTCTATTTTCACTTCACTAATACACCATGTAGCTGCACATTAAAAATATTCAGAATAAACATGATTTTGGCCTCACAATTAATAAATAATAATAGCAAACTTATGAGCAATTTATCCTATCAATTTAACACACTGATGATCCTTCTCTTCCAATCCAGTCTGAGACTGGAACCAAATAGAGCTCAAGGTGCTATTTAATTTTCAAGAGTCAGACAGGTCCTAAACATGCCACTATACATAATTTTTGGTCAGATACATTCCTTCACCTTTATATGTATCTACAGTGTCATCCATACAATATTCCTCTTCTGACATCAGAGGCTGCCCAATACTATGTTATTACTTAATGCTTCATGTGCAAAAAAACTGCAATAACCTGCAGGAACTAGAGAGAACATCATTTGTTAATGATTTCAGAAAAAGAAAAAGTGCTTCATGCCTCTCTTTTGCACTGGAAAGAAACACCACACATATACACAATCAGCTAAGACCAAATAGAGACTTGTAAAATGTTATCTATTACTTTGTATAGTCAAATTGCTTTTCTACTCTATGCATCCAGTTTACCTCTACCCTGTTTAAACACAGCTCATTCATAGCATTAACAACAAACAGAGGAGAAAATTTTTCCTTTCAAAGCAGAGTAGCCTCACAAGGATAAAATTAACATTTTACATCAAGTGGAGGGAAAAATTTACAAGAATTCAAAGCTTACATGCTCTCTATAAAACAAAATAAGCACAGAACTCCCCTATTCACATCACTGAGGTGTACAAACTTCTCTCATATAACTCTGGATACCTGAATGAGAGTCTGTGGAGGAGCCTGGCTGTCCTACACTCCCTCTCCACTTGCAACTAGACAGAAAGAAATACCCTAACATGTGACAAATTCCTGTCCTCCCTCCCCACCTCTAAACAAAACCTTTCCTTCCCCACATTTCAGTGACACTGAGAGGTCCACATGCAATTTCTTTCAGTTCTTGATTTATTATCTACATGGAGACAAATTACTTGCTTTATAAGAACACAGGACAGGAAGAAATGCCCTGGGCTGTCCCACCAAGACTGTCCTCTCCTCAACTCCCCACGTTTACTTCCCCTAAAGTATTTGTAGAGAGCAGTCACAGTTCTCCTCAGCCCTCATTCCATTAGTCCAGACAAGCTGAGGTCCTTTGTTCTCTCCTTGTAAGACAGCTCTGCATTTTCCTGATCACCCTAGCAGCCTGTTTTCTGGCACTTACTCCACATGGAATTAATCCTCCTAGATTACACTGACCCACACTACACACACTTCTGTGGATAGGGCTCCATTCTGACCTCATACAGCAACAGAAATGCTTCCAGGCCCACTGGAAACACTTGGTCTCACACTTCTCTGCATCCTGGCTGTGTTTTTCATGCTGGTGTCGCACTGATGAATCACAAACCCCCTAAGTTACACAAACAGACATCAATCTGTCCTCTTCATTCATGTTTCCATGGCAGGGCTTCCGACTAGTCACACCTGTCCCTTGGCTACGACAGTCTTAACAAGTTAAATGAAACAGGCAACAAACATTTTTGTCCTAGCTTCACCAGCTCAGACATTAAACACATAGTAAGGTTGTTATTTTAGTGCTGTTTTCTCAGGGGCTGTTTCCAAGCCTTCCCCAGGATTAGCCAGTCCCACTAGGAAGAACAAAGCCAGCAGCAGCACAGGGCCATAAGGCTAAACTGGTTCTTCCCACCAAGAGTAGCCAGAAGTTTGTGCTGTCTCTTCTTTTTTTTTTTCCTTTTATTTCTGAAATACTTTATTCAGCTTGCCACAATGGCTGAAACCAAGAAATCCAAACAGTTTAATGATACAAAGTGGTTCGTATTAGTGTCTGTCTTGTTTTTCTCTGTAGTTTAAGGGATCAATATTAATGAAGAGAGAAGCTATAAACATCACTAATGAGGCTGAAGTCGAATATCCCTCACCAGAGCTGTAAGATCTTGAGCTTGCACCAAATGAAGATGACATCCACTATTAAAGGCTGCATTTTAATCCAGACATAATAATAAAAGTGAAGTTAGTGCTATTGGTAAATTTTAATAGATGATGTCTTACAAAAGCAGCCTACTTGAAATTCAGCCCAAAGACTAAATTAAAGTCAAAACCCTAGTCAGTTAACTGTGCTATAACATGTGAAGAATTGATTTTCTTATTTTCAGCTGTCAGACCTGCTACAAAGAATGAGTTTTAATTCTGGGGATGTTATTAAACTCCTTGCTTAACCGGCAGAAAAATGGAACCGCTATCCAGGCGGCAGTGGTGCGGCTGTCGGAGTGAATGACACCTGTCAGAGTATGATGAATGACCCTCTCTGCCCCACAATCCCCCGCTCTGTCACTCAGGTGAGGGCCATTAATCTTCATCGGGGGCCTGTCAGGCCAGGCAGCCACGACGACAAAACGTCTTCTCGCGTTTGCCGCCACCACGCACGTAACAATGCGATATTCTTATTGTCACGGCGACGCCGAATTAGCATAATTTATTATGACTTTCCTCCCCCCCGAGCCCCCTCCCCACCCAAAACCCAAGTAGGGGAGAGATGTGATTAGACAGATGGAGGGTAGGCCCAGCCTGCCAGCCCTGGAGCCCCCCGCAGTGCTTGATGAGGAGTGGAGCATCTCCACAAACCAATCAAAAAGCTGGCAGTTCAATTACAGAGTAATAAAGGGACATTCATCATTCAATTAGGCACCTGTCATGGTTTCACAAAAGGGAAAACTTCTAACCTGAGACTCCAGGGAGAAGATGCTACAACCAGGAGGCAGAGAAATAAATGAAAAAAGGACAAAGTCAATTACTGGCCAAAGCAGACAAAAGGAACTATGTTAAAATAAGAGAAAAGTTATCCCTGGGCAAAAATCAGAAAAGTTACAAGACCCTACAAAGATTATAAAGGGCCAGCATTAAAAGAGCTACGCCATGCTATGCAGTGACATGCACACTATCGGTTTTCCCCCCTTGCCACGTTCAATGAAAGCTGAATGCGATTATGAAGAATGCTTTAGGGAAACAAGACCGTGGTTTAAAAGCCCTGACATTGTTACTGCACATACCATCTTTAGAAAGAACACACCTATTCATCTCACCTCGTTGCTGTGCCTTGCTTCAAATGCTATAAGCACCTAGGGTTATTCTCCTTATCATGTTAAAACATTAGCAATTCCACTAACCACTGACAAACATCAGTAAACCCTTTTCGAAAACAAACAGAAAAAGCAGAAGCCAAAACCAAACAAACAGAAAGAAATCACTAACATGCCATATAACTGCCAAGCCTATGGCATGTAAACCAGAGAAACTAAGCAGGCTTGTTTTATTCAAAGTTATTTTGTTCAATTTATGTGCTTCATACTTCGCAGAAGCCAGGTCTTGAAAGTTATAGAAAATTAGAACATGGCAGAGATGAGATTGTTTGTCAGGCAGACTGGAACTAATGTGGATTTATCCTGTTCTGCAGCTGCAAATAACAGGTAGAAAAAAAAAAGAATAATAATATTAGATTGCTGAACAGCTGCTTGTGCAATAAACTCTGTTAAGTTGATTACCTGCCTGCTAAGAAGGTTTATAGTAAATTGCAATTCTAACATTAAATTACCAGAGCAGCTAAGGTTGGATTTGGTTGGAAAGATGTAGGGCTAACCCAAAAACGTTCCTTGGAGGTGATGAATGAAACCCTGTACAACCAGCTGGAGTGGCTAGAAAAGTCTAGAGCGTCTTGATTTCAATCCAACCCTCATTTTCAGACGGGCTGTTCGAATCCTGGTGCCTGCTTACAGCCAGAGCACAGGGGCACGAGGAGACCTCCATTCATCACCGTGCAAGCGTAACGCTGCCTGTCTCCTCATCCCCCTGCTCCCTCACAGCAAGCCTGGGAGCACACCACGCTAACACAGCCAGAAGGTTTCCAGGAGACAAGCTAATTCCTGCGTGGGGCTGCAGTTTGACATGTGGATGCGTCACGTCGCTCGCGCCTGGGTCAGGCTGCGGCTCTGAGCGCTCGTGTCGTGCCAGACCACGGGATTTGCATCTCCAAACTCTGGCAGCGGTTTTTAAAATCCTGTCTAAATGAGTCCTAAAAATAAGGGAAGTCTTTGGGAATGTTTTGTCAATTAGTGAGGAAAAAATATAAATATTTTTTTATCAGATAAATATTCTCAGGTTTAGCATATGACTAACTAAACAGCAATTATTTACAGCAGTAGTCAGAGCTGGTCTTGCTGGGGAAGGGGCAGAAATCATCATTCTGCAGCGCTTTCTTTAGAAAAGGATCTGAATCTACAACAGGCTGCAAAATAACAGGGACAACTGACTTGTGTGCTGAGTACATTTTCCCATGCCTTTTTGTATTTGCATCCCAGGGCCTAATGAAGTTCTGATACAACATAACAAAGAGGCTAACAATGCCTACATACCTTGTCCACAGGAGTGCTGCAAAGGTAAATCTGGTAAGGTTTTAAACTGGCTTGGAGGTGAAACATGCTATGTAGCATAATTACAAGCTGCAGCATTGTGTGCTGTCCTCATTACACTATTTTGAGGGAGTCATCATAGACTGTTGTATCAGCTTTCCCATAACACCCAACAGGGGATTTTTTTTTGTTGTTTTCCCCTTCTGATATAAATACACTCTAAATACAAGCTTGAAAAATCCAGAAGGTGGAAGAAAAAAAAAAAAAGTGCCAGAATTGCTGAACCTCATAATTTATAATTCCTTCCCTATCCTTCCTCCTAGAAAATATAGTTTATCAATACAGTGGTTTCCTTTGAGATTAGTTGCAGTGTCAAGATTTTCAGCAGAAAAGAGGCAGGGACTGGTGCATGTGTCTCAAAGGTGTTTGATGGTATTGGCCCTTGAGGTTTCATACATACAGTTCCACTGCTGCTGTGCAATGGTTCAAAAAATTGAAAGCCAAGGGTCCAGGGAATAGATTACAAAATTAGTAATTTGTTGTTCCTGCTTTGATGTCAAACAGAAAACAAACAGAAGTAATACCCCTTTCAGGAAATCTAAAAATAACTAAATAAAACAGAGTCAAAAATACCACAATTGGTTTCAGATGCAGAGTTTCAATTATCAGGCTCTGAAACATCCAATTTGCCTTCTCTTCTGCACAAGCATACATTATAAACAACCTGGGAACTCAGAGACTAAAGGCAGGGATTATTAAAAGTCCTGTGAGAGGGACAGTTTTGGAAGAGGGAAAGAGCATGTCTATATACTCCTAGTAGGTCACTACTATTTGCAATTCTTTTTTTGGCATACAGACTTCTATATAGATATTATCACAATAACTTACAAAATCCTACAAATTTGTTGAGAAATGCATAAATAATTCTTTACCAGTCACCAGTGTGGTAGCCTTTAACAAATCAGGTTCTCCAAGGCTGTCATGTCAGGGATCTGGTTTACAAAGTCTTAATAAGTGCAGCATGTTTATCCAAATGCCTTCAAAGAGCACAATTTACCTATTTTGCTCCTGTGGATACTGTGCAGTTGCCTCCAGAAACAGAATTTCCCAGGGAGGAAGTGCTACCAGGGGTACAAGTCAGCAAAACAGGACAAAAGGAAAATGAGGGTACAGGGAATAAAAAAAAAAAGGGTAATCATATTGAGACAAAAAGGGAAGACAGTAAAGTACCAGGACAAAAGCAGGATGAATAATTGATGAGCTGGTTGTTTACAGGAGAGTTTCATTAATATTATCCTGCAGGTTCATTAAGCACTGTCCCAGTCTTGTCTTCAGAGGTTCCTCCTGAGTTTTGATTAGGTGCTGCAAGCCTTTTGCTTAGGCATCAGAACTTCAGGACTTCAGTGGTGACATCCATTTCCTCAGATTCAGTCCATTCAGCCACACACCTTTTGGAACTGCTTTTTATTCCCCTCCCACTAATCACAGGTCCCTAACCATGACAGCAAGTCTTAGTAAATAATATATCAAGATAAATGATAATTGTTCTGTTTTAAGTGTCTCCTAATGAGCATCATAAATTAAAAATTAATATTGCAAAGACTGTATGAATAGCATCAATGCCATAAACAGAGCAGCAGGGATCAAGAATGCAAATGAAAGTGAAATGCACACTTATCCACCCCTATATGAAAAAAAACTATAGAGCCAGAAGAATGTTAGGCATTACAAAGCTAATAAATGGCTTTAATGAAGTTCTGTAGCAAGCAATTCCTTCTTAATCTTCCCTTCACCTTCCAATATTTGGCTCTTCTGGATTGTGACATTTCTTTTGTTGTGTTTTTTCCCCTTTAAACCATCTCTCAAGAATTGTTTGTTTCTCGTTGGGTGCAAGAGTAATCTCAAATTAAAGCATAGTGCTGCAGCAAAGCCTAGAGAATGGGCTGGTTAGCAGATTGCTGATCCTGGTGATCATGCAGAAAGGCTAAGGAGATTTGGCAGAAGCCATTCTGTTGTGTGACGTTGCTGCTACCATTGTGCCTTCTATTCAGAGAGTGCATTCAAGTGGTGTCTTTTTCTGGGTGACTGGATAAGGTAAGCTTAGCTACGCCCTTGTACCTCCAAGTTGCAGCTAGAAAGAAAGGAGGCAGCTGGAATTTTTACCCTTCCTTCTTCCAAAGCCTCAGTTTATTCAATTTAGATGTAGCGAAAGTATTTGCACAAGCAGTGTTTGCCTCCTTTTCTAATGGCTGGATTAATCTGTAGCTGAATCCCACCACCTTCAGTTTTGTAAATGCTGAAACTGATCCTTTGGAAGCAAATGTCTTTGAATACTGTATTTGTATCATCGTGGCCCTAATTGTTCCTAGACAGTAAATCAGGTCAGACTTTGAAAAACAAACACACTAAGTCAGTAAGCTATGAACGACACAAGGTACAAGTTTGTGAAGGAATCTGACACTAAAGTGGGTTAGACCACTTTGATAATTGACTTTTTTTTTTAAGACATCTGGCAAGTCTTCTAGTCCTTGTCCATAACCAACAACCAGGGGTGCACGGAAAACAAGACTGAATTATTCAGCACAGGCTGAATCCCTAAAAATGTCATTTCACCAACCATTCTATAATTTCAATCCTCTCCTTTTTTCTAGCTTGCCTTTTTGTCCCCTCACCTAGCAGCTCTGAGGTAAGAAAAAGCAACAACCAGTGTGTTAGCCTGCTCCCTAAATTATACCAGACATGGGAACAGTGAGTTTAAAGAAAGAGAACATAAGTTATCCATTTTGAAGAAAAGCAATTACCCAGAAGGGGCTACTTTTCTATCTCCATCATTTTTGAGCCTAAAGCAATGGAAGTGCTAGTCACTACTCTGTAATTAAGGCTGAAGTCTGTATTTCAAAGAAGTTCAACTTCTTTCCATGATGCACCCTGTACAGAGAATATGCCCTTTAAAGCACAGAATTACTTTGAAGAATTTATAAATATCTCACTTCAGGTTCACTTTTATGACAAAATTAAGACACCCTTGCTATTGTATAGCTCCTGTTAAAAAATGTACCAAAATAACTCAGATTTGAAATGCTGCAGAAAAATCTCAGCATAACATAAATATTTTTTTTCTAGAGAAAATGGTTCTCTTACTTTCTCTTGGACACTCAGAAAAGGCTGAGACTCCTCTTAGACAAGACTTCATTGATATCAGAGATAACTAAACTGCTTCTTAACTGCTGAAAGTTTTGGGTTTTTTTAAGTCTTGTGAGACATTTATGCTCCCCTAGTGTTAGGAGCATCCTTGGTGGAAGTCCTCACTTCTTCCATCACTACACCTCAACAATTCAGAATTGTTTGCCTGGGTTTGTTGCCCTGGCAGAAGCACAGGCAAAGCCATTAAAAGCAGAGAGTCATTAAAAGTTGGAGACTAATGTATCTTTGAAATCCAATTTCACCTCCTTGGGGACAACAAACAGTAAAATCCATTAACCATGACTGTATGGTTGTCTCAGGGCGTCACAAGAGGGAAGAATTAGTGTTATTCCAAATTTCAGGAAGCCAGGATTTTTTTAGAATGTGATTTTATTTCTAAGGTACTTGTATTGATAATTCATCTCTACTTAAGATATTACTTTAATGTCAGTAACCTTTAGATTACTAAAACAGTCCAAGCACAGTGAGCTCTGTTTTAATCAGCTGGTGATACCACAGCAACTACACTTCATTTATTTATGCCAGATCTACACCAGCTGAGCATCCAGACACGTCCATTTGCTCCCTTGACTTGTTTCTTTTTTTAAGTTCATGCAAACTGGGAGTATTATACCCAAGTGCAATTCCTCTTTTCTACCAACACTTGGTTTTGCACTGGCACCCTCAGGTTTGTTCTGTGCTGAAGACACCTGCTCTCAAGGCAGCAAGGTGGGACCACTGTTGGAGTCTGAGATACAGTGTGTATGCCCTTGTTTTTAATACTTAGTTCTAGAATTCAAAGAAACACTGAATTTCATATAATATGAAATTCATGGGCAAGTTTTCATGGTGATACATGAGAACAAATGCTAAAGTTAAATAAGGAAAGTGTAAATGTGTAGATTAGAAAGTTTCTTGAATCACTGGGTGAATGGGTTGAGGTTTAGAGTTTAAGGTAGTTTAGAGAGCAGGGGACAAGATGGAGGATTTAGGGTGTTGTCTCTTGTCCTTCTTCTTTCTTCTTCATGTTCTTTCCTAGGGGTTTTTGGGTAGTAGTAGGTGATTGGGTAGAAAATGCCGCAGTGCAGCACAAAGGTGTTGGGTCATTGGGTCACTAATAAAAATAACTTAGTTGGCACCTGTTAATTGGGTAAATGGACATATAAAAGACCTTGAAGAAGATCTTTGTTGGCCATTTTACCCCTTTACTATCATAGTGCACATAGCTCCTTGTACCTTGTAATGCTGATAAGAAAAAATAAACAACTGAGAACGAACGAGAGAAAATACTCACCTCCCGTCTCATCAATCTTCAGTTCAAAGGGAAAAGAACCCAAATCCAAAAGTCCTATAAAGGGACGGGACCACCACTCCATAAAGGGCCCCATGACAGCAGCTCCCAGGCAGTACTGACCTGTAACAAATCTGAGCTCCTGATCCAGAGGTGAAAGGCTCTCTATCCCATTACCAATCCCCTGAGACACTGCTGTTTGGTCTTGAAAACACAGATAAATGTACACAAATGAATGAGCAAGAATGAAGTAACACAAAAGTCGTGGCGTTGTTAATATTTTGCTTTACACCAAATCTTGGAAATCAGATTTATCATTGCCACCAGCAGACTTTCTGGATTTTGTGCCCATGTAAAAAGCCTATTAAGAGGGACAGGCTGAAAGTAATATTCCCCCTTATCTCCTCTTACATCCCTAATAGAAAACAAGAATATTCACACAAGATTTCCATAAGGAAAGAAAAGAAAGTGGTCGATTTCATGTTCTCCTCTATGAATTCATCTATGTAAATAACAGTTACTCTGCAAATGGTTAACTCATAAGCATAAAAATACCCTTATTCTGTGAAGAAAATAATCTCCTCTGCCTGCAAGTTCAAGGAAAAAAAGGCCACTTCACAATTGAGAGCCTGATAAAATGAGCTGTAAAGTTACTCAGCTAGGGCTCAGGGAAGAACACACTTTTCTGTGGTTCCATGTCACTCACATTATTCTTGACAGTGTCAGTAAGCAGCAGCAGAAGAGCACAATCTTCCTTTATTTTTAGTAATACTAAAGCTGCAAGAGAATTCTTCTTTTCTTCTCCTCCAAATATATAATAAGACATCTACCTTTAGCAGCAATAATAGAAAATGCTGCCTTAATGATTTCATCTTGATAATTTACTGCAATTGCTACATAATTATATCAATGCCTCTTTTTTTAATTGTGATAATACAAGCTTTAACTAAGGCACCTTTTAACAAAGGCAAGGAAAAAAGTTATTTGAAATGAGTCACTGAAAGTTCACTCTCTCTTTTAGGCTTCAAATCATGCCACGTGTAGCCCTCTGGGTCCAGGTAGCTGTGGACTGCAAAGCTCCAGGCTGAGTGGCAGCTTGCCATCCATCTGCCCATCTTGCCAGCATCTTCCTCTGTCCCACCCAAGAGAACAGGAGTTTGGTAGAAAACATGCTGACAAGAGAGCAAATGAACAAAAATGCTGTGCAAGTCCTAATTTCAAGCAGTAACTTTACACTATTTTTTTTTTTTTTGAAACCTCAAACAAAAAAAATTTGTCTTTTGCTACAATTTCCAGCAATTTCTACCACAAAGGCTGCCCCTGCTTGTAGCAATGAATGCATGACAGTGGAGTCACTTGGCCAAATGGAATCATTTTTGTTCACTTGGCAGAGGTTTTGCAGAGCTGTTGCACTTCAGCCTATTAATGCTCTCACCTTCCCAGGCACAGAGAGCCTTGAAGGCAGCAGAGCCAGCACAGAGAAGGACAGCCCCAGGGCTTAGCATAGGGTTGGGACCTCAGTTCCAAGCCCTAGTCTGCCCTTCCCTTGCTGTGAGGCTGTAGGCAAGCCTTTTTAGAGCTTCCCCTTTATTGAGAAAGCATAAGGACATGAGTACCCTTCTGGAGCCACATTTTGGATTATATGTCTATAAAAGCTGAACAAAGCTATTATTGCATTAAATAAAAAAGAGGCACTCTGTTGTGCACTGGAGAACTTCCTCGTCCCTTGTGAGTGGGACCACTTACATAACAGAATTAAAAGGGACACAGAAACCCTCTTCTTTTGTGCACCCTACTGTACTCTGCACTCATTTCCAGAGTAGCAGTAATCAACATGCAGGCAGAGAAAAGGAGCAATAGTGCTCTGAAGCCTCAAGAGAAGGAATTATTTTTTTCTTACCAACCTTTGTGGGTTAACCTGGAGCCTAACTTGACCCTTGAGGCTGCAGGCTGGGATCAGTGTTTGCCCCTCAGAGGGAGCTGGCTGTGAATGGTGAGTTAGTTTTTCAAGAAGAACCGTGTAATCTGCCTCCTGCACTCACACAGCTGTCAGGAGGGGGCTTGCAAGGAAACCCAAAACAAGAATGCATCAAACAGCTCCCTGTACTGCCATATCCAAACTAAACCTGAAATTGTGGTGTCATTTACTCCCCTCAGACGGAAACACAACAGAGAGCATTCAATAACAGATACACCATGAACACTTGCTATGAAATTATGTTGCTCCAGAAAGGTTTGTTGGGAGTCTATCACATTCAGGGTGACTTACACTTGAAAATGTTGTGTGTATCACTGATACTGATCTCTGTTTTAAGGATGAGCAGCAGACCCTCCTTTAATATTTGTATACCTTAACTTAGAAAACATTTGCAAAGTTGACTTGTGCATTAAAAGCTTTTAAGACAGACGCTGAAAGAGAACATGATGTCTGTAGACCCAAGACTAGATTCTCCTCTATTGCCATTTTTTAAATTTTGATAATGGAGTTTAGCCTTTCGGTATCTCATCCCTCCCAGAGAGGTGGTAAACTTGCTTTAAATAAATTTATCTTTCTTGGTATCAATTGGAGTCAAAAATCAAGCATCCTACCCTTTATCTCCAGCCTATAAACTGTGGTTTGGATTTTTCCCAGCTAAAGTAAGATGGGATGCCATGTAAGCAGCACTTACTGACTACACAAGGAGGAAGAGGTAGTAGAAAACTAGTCTTGACAAGATTCCTAAGCACCTAAAGCTTCAGATGCAGCAATCAGATCTGTTCCTACACAGTATTAGTCCAGGCCAGCAGCCACAAGGTGAGCCTCAGAAAGCCCAGTACAGCATTTACCAAAAAATCAATGTAACTAGGATCTGTCCCTCAAAAGCCAGATGATTTGGTTTATTTTTAAGGAAATGCATTGCTGACAATCATCAGGGTTGGAAAGATGAGGAGGGAGCAGGAAGGGAGTGTCTTTCAGCCTACCTACTCTATAAATCAAGCATCTTTTTTTGCCCCAATTAAATATATAAATGAATGACCATTTTAAAACTGATTTGAGTCAGTCCAGAAGGAATAATTTTTAAGAAAGTTGTTAGTGAATGGAAACAGGTGGCTATAATTTGAGTTAAACTGCAACCTTAACTGTAGTGTTTGCTATCATGAACACTATAACAACAGATGCACAGTTGCACCTTGGGATGAATTCATTATGGCCTGAAAAACATAATCATGCCATTCAGACCATATTTTGTCCATATGCTCATGTGGTTTACACCCCTGGTTTATTGGCATTGTACTTGGTTATATAGCAGGAGACTCCCAGGATCATAATTTGCACTTACTGTTACAATTCAGGAAAATCCCTTTGTAGCATGGGTTTCCCATTAAGGCACAGACTCCCTTTCAGGGCAGGGAAGGAAGTCCTGGGTCACAGCCCTTGTGAGCACTGATGAAACTGAAACTTAACATCAATTTGGAAACCCTTCATACAAGAGTCGTGGCACACCTCAGAGAAACAGAAGAGAAAATAACCTGAAGAGTACAGGGAATAATGTTCAGGACATTTTACAGTTATAAAAATGTAGATTATACTGCTATCTTATCCTGTAATTTATGGGATGAATATTGTAATTCACTGAATATCATGACTTATCTTTTATTCATATAGTTACTATTCCATTACCAGAGAGGGAGGTTTGTCAAAGGTTAATTATTTTAAATAGCTCAGGCAAATTTATTTTGATTTGTACAATTTTTTGAATAATCAAAGGACTATATATTTACACTGCCTTATGAGGATTCATTAAAAAAAAAAAAATAATTCCTTGATGATAAAGTCAGATGAAACAAATGCTTTTGGAAGGACCAAACCCAGGATTCTTCCAACTCTAAATGTAAAGAAGCTAATAAAAATTGGCAATGTTTTTTTCTCCCCTTTCAGTTTTACTATAAAAAAATAAAACCTTAGCAGTCTTACACTCCTGAATTATCCTTCCCTCCAGCAATCTATTTACAAGTAAAGAGCATCTTGCCACAATCTCAAGACCTCTGTCCCCAGGGAAAGGACTATTCATTTTAATTGCTTCCCAAGCACCTAGCACAACACACTCTTGATCTGTGCTTCAGCCATGGTAAAAAATAAGTAGGACCATAATATTGAAGTACTGATTGCTCAGAAGTTGCCTCCTGCTCTGTACCTCTTGGCTCCTAGAGATGCTCATCTGTAATCAACTCCGGCAGCAGTTTGACTTCCAGCACCTCAGGTAAAAGTGGAGATTTTGGGAATGATCAGGAGATCCACTCCAGCAGGAAGTGCTCTGGACACACAGAGGTAAATCCCAAAATTGTGCTACAGAAATATCTGCCTTTCTGCTGGCCCACAAGAAGCTGGATAAAAGAAATATGTCCAGCAGGAGGTTGTGACATAATATCATCAGGGTGACATTATTCCCTTAAAGTCTTTTAAGCACAAAACTTATCTTTTCTCCTTTTAAGAAAACATCACTTTGCCTATTTGTGTCTGTTTCCCTAGAAGCAAAGTGGGGAAATGGATACTTAACCTGTAGGAGGGCTGGAACTTTAAATCCATTCACAATCAAATGCTGGGAAAGCCTTAACAGAAAGTGCAAAGCAGGTGTTCAGCACTTACTGAAAAAATAATCACTATCATACTGAACTTCTGATGAGCCTGCTGGAGCTTTAACAGCAGGGAGGATGATTCTCAAGGTTTGAGGAATCTTCATCTGGAGCATTTTCTGTATTTTATGTTGGTACCTAGCTAGTGAGTGCTGCTGTTGAAACAGAAATGTTTCTTGGGAGGGGGCAGTGTCATAGCAAGGGAGGCACAGCTGCTGTGTCAGCACACCTGTGTCTTGCAAGCCCAAACTGAGCTCCAGGCCAGGAGAAAAGTGTGAGGCATAGCATGGATCACACTTCTGGAGAGGGCTGCACTTCCAGCAGCTGTGATAACCAGGAGACCACAGCACGTAACCCCCACAGCTCCAGAGGGGCTCAGAGGATGTGCTGCAGGGTGCTGCTGGCTGAGGAGACACTGCCAGTGTCCCTCTATCCCAGCCAGAGCTGGGTTCCATCAATCCATCCCCCTCCCATGCCAGGCTGAGGGCAACAGGCCATGGGGAGGGGTGGTTTGGGGCCAAGGAAACAGATCCTGCCACCCACCTTGCCTTTAACACAGCTGCTCTGCACCCCTGGACATCTCTGCCTCCCCATCTCTGAGGCTCCCATGGGGGAAACAGAAGTCCTGGCAGGGTTTGACCACACAGAACCATCAGGACTTCAAAGCCTGAAGTCTTCAGCTTCCACTGGCTCCTTCCCAGCTCGCCACCACCCCTCCCATGGCAGGCAAGGCTGTGTTCAAATTCTGCCCTCAGACAATATTGTGCCTTATGGGCCCTCTGCCAGCACCTGCTGGGACTTTAGCCAGGGCAGACAGCAGCCTAAAAAATCTACCTTGAAAGCCTGGAAACTAGAAAATAAAGCAATATCCTATTGTTCTACAGTCCCCCAACCCTCAGTGTTTTCACAAACTCTTGGACAGTACTGGGGGTGGGGGGAGAAACAAAAAAACTCTGGGGAAACAGCTGATTAGATTCTGGCAAGGCGGACCAAACATCTGCTTCAAACAAAAGACATCTGCATATTTCACATTTATTTTTCATAATTTACAGAAGCAACCTGCCAAAATTTAGCAAGGGAGAATAAACTAGCACATAATTAGCTGAAGTTTGCTTGCTTTAGAAGTTATTAGCATGAAGCCCAGTAGCTCACCTGGGAGGACATCAAGGAATGTAGATAACTACAGTTTGATTTTGTAAATTCAATTTTCGATCTGCTGTGCCAGGCCAAAAAACCAACGTTGCCATGCCAATTAAGGCAAGCCAGCAAATGTCCTGATGTCCCCATGTCATACAGCTGTCTCAAAGGCACGTTGATAACACTGTTTATTAAATAATGATTGATTAGACAGACGTTTTCTGCTCCAGTGTTTACGGGGTACAGAAGGCTGCAGGTCGAAGAGGAGAACAACACCAAGGTTTGCTTTTTTGTAAAATCAGGAGATATGCTATGTACTGTGTGTATAGATGCTAAAACAAGTTCTGGGGAAGTAGGCATGTGAATTTTTCAAGGCAGCCAAAAGTTTTCTTTGAAAGCACAGAAAGAAAAAATACCCAGGAATGTATATGTCCTCAGTGAGCTACACTTCCTCAACTGAATTTCGCTATTTATTGGGTCATTTGATAGCTAATATATTTCCAATTTTAACAGAGTTAAGAGGAATCCTGAGGTTTTGAAATTCTGCCTTGAAATCAATAGGTGCTTCACTAAGTGTACTTGCAAACTCAGTATTTGGCCTGCAAGGGCAATAAACAGAAACAGGCAGAACTTCAGAGTGAAAATCCTGCCTTTGCTACAAATGGGAGTGAAAAACTCCTGTTAACTCTGACACAGGCAGGGTTATACCTCAGAGCTGAAACAGGAACAGAAGAAATAGGAAAGGGCTTTCTTGCAAACCCCAAATTAAACCCAGGTTCATAAAGCATCTGCAAATCTTCTGGATGAACCAAATGGAGGTTTGCCCTTCTTTCTCCAAGGAAGGATTTATTATTTCAGACAGAAACCATGGGAAACTCACTCACTTGGACTGAACTCTGCTCCACATTTCAGATTTATTTGAACCTGAATCTCAGGGCAAAACTCAGGGAGTGAAAATTTAACTGCCAAAAAAATTCTGTCAACCCCAAAGGAACACAAATTGCCAGATACAGTACAGCTCTAAAAGAATTCCAAGCCCCTTAATCTGAGCTTTATGGCTTGCACCTTTTCATTGTGAGAGGAATCCAAGACTCACTTTCAACACTGTGAACTTTGTAGGAGTTGGGGGGAATATATGGGGGAGTGAACTAACACAAGTCAGATCTGGGTTTGGTTCTAAGATCTTGCATCTGAATGCTGAAGGATTAGGGCAAGAGTGGCCACAGGAAGACTGGAGAAGGAACCTCTTTGTGCCAGATTGAAGCATTCTCACCTAAATGCACTCTGAATTGTACCCATCACTATCTTAAGACACTTTCTTTTTTCCCCACACAGACTTACTGCAATCGAATCACACAATCAAATCCATCTAATTTCACTATACAAGTGACAATCTCTAACATAATCATCTCTGCAATATTAAGCCATTCAGATGCAGCATTTGAACCAGTACTAAAGTTGGCTGTTCCATTATAGCCATTTTATACGCTGAGTTTCCGCCTCTTTGGCTACCAACACATTTCAATGCCATCATCTCCTTTACAAGTGAGGAAAACTGAGGCTTGTAGTAACAACATGAACTTCCCAGACACAAAATTATCTCTTGGCAGAGGCAAGAACAGGCCAGAGATCCCACTGCACTGCCAACAGCAATTGCAATATTATTTTGCTTTTTAAAATACCAATATAAAAATAAATAAGTCAAGAATGCTACAATGGAACTAGGTGACTAAAAGCCTATAATAACATACACTTAGTGCAGAATACTCCTAGTTAAAGATGCAAAAAATAAATATTCACTCATTTCAAGCATGTACTTAGTTTTGTTTTTTGAAGAAATTCCTAATCTTGTTTGTCTGAGAGATTCAACATCACTGCTGTTGTTCTGGGTTTATTAAAATAGGATTACTACAAAACTGAACTGCTTCTTCCAAAACTACTCTATTTAATCGCACATTTTGAAGTAAAAATGTAATTCCAAAGTGTTAGGAGCAGCTCACTGAGGACATCAAAATGGTGCTCAAAATCTCTGGACTTTTCATTTTGCAGTGAGAGCAGTGGAATATTGATCTTCCAGCCAGTCTGTAATCAAGCTTGCATTTAAATATTTCCAATTCCCCAAAAGTTTCACGTTTTATCCAGATGCAGCCATTCTGAACAAGTCCCCTCTAACTTGAAACAGCAAACAATCCATTGGTGCTATGGAGCTTTGCTAGAAAGGATTTCTGCCTTCAAACTCGACTTACCTGCTTACTGTACTTCAAATGCTCTTAAGCACTTCATTTTCTCACATTTAAACACTTCCAGTTTGGTCAACACAGCCGACCCACTTCCACTGCCTTGCCTGAAACACTCACAAGACTCTTGCTCTCGTTGTTTGCCTTGACACAAACTCCTTGCAGCCACTGTACTTCTGACAGAATCATAATCTGCAGGAACACTCAAAGGTAGAAATAACATTTTTTTTCCACTGGACATAGCTCAAGAGGAGCAGAAACAGATAAGGACAGTGGTAAGCAGACAATACTAAGCAGCAATGAACATCCATCCTCATAGAATGGGTCTGTTGCAGTACCAGTTGTGCCTTCAGTAGCTCACAAATAGTGAAACTGTGCTCCTGGTGGGTCCTTTTCTTAACTTTATGTTGGATCTCACACATGTGATTTCATTCTCCTGCTTTGGAGTTATTCGCTTTGCTAATTCCTTTTAATTTATAATTACATTAAATGATTAATTTATAAATAATTAATAATTAAATTTATCATTAAATTTAAAGGATTAAATGTTCAATTTTATTTAACATTTTATTCCCATACATTAATTTATCATGTGTATATATATATATATATTATAATTATTTAATTAAACACGTATTAGTGCAGTTTAATGACCAAAATTCTCCTGTGGATTAAATAGAAAAGGAGGCATTGAACATAAATTTGTACAGTAAATAAACAAAACACAGACAGCCTTGTAAAGCAGAAAGATAAACAAAGTCTTCATGGCCAATCTGTTCCAAGAATGTTACAAATGGGAAGCATTTACTATTTTAAAAACATTAATCATATACTCTCTCCACTTATTTACTTATCTATGTTCTCCATGTAAATCTTTCTTGAAAATGCATAAACTCTCCAGAACTATAAACAGAAAGTGAAGTCACATCTGGTATTTCACCTGTTCACACTGTCATTACTAACTTCTTCCTTGAAAGCTGAAGAATCAGAACTTTCCATTTTTATCTGCACCTTCTAGGTGGGAGGAATCTATTTCGTATTTTGGTACAGAATTATGTGAGTTTCCACTACATGAGGAAAGCTGCAAACCTGACTATATTCCTGCCCTGGCCTCAGGGATGTTTGCCACAAGTTTCCTCACATTTACTGGACAAAAGACAATTGGAGGTACACAAGAGCAGGCACACTGCATGGCTGGGTACCAAAATACCTGGATGGCTAATGAATTCACATTCCAACACACCCTGTCAGAAGCTCCTGACTACATAAACCCTCAGCCTTGTGTCACTGTTCCATGTTTTGTCTTGGAAGACTAAAGACATTGATAAAGTCAGAGAAGAGCTACCAGTGTTTAGCACAAGCAGGAGCTAAGTAGGCTCTGCAATGTCCTGACTATATGCTTTGCATTTTCCCTCTTCTGGAAGCTGATTTCAGTTTACTTTGTCATTTGAGATACCTTGCACAGCCCAACAGTCTGATGTTTTTCCTTTGTTTCACAAGGAAATGGCTGAATAATTAATTAATTTGGGTTTTTTTAACACCTTCATAAGACTGAAGATCTGTCTCTGACATAAGCAGAGATCCTTTGATGGTGCCCAGAAATCTCTTCTTCTTATCCTACCACTCTCTGCAGCTGTGTGACAGGAGGATGCTGCAGTGAGATAGGTGCTGGTCTCTTGTCCCAAGTAACGAGAAATAGAAGAGGAAATGGCCTCAAGTTGTGCCAGGGGAAGTTTAGAATGATAGAGTGGTTTGAGTTGAAATGGACCTTAAAGATCATCTCGTTCCAACCCCCTGGCCATGGAGATCTTTCAGTGATGCCACACCTCTCTCCTCCTACAAGTTTCTTTCTACTCACCAATTGAATGCAGACAAGCCATTTATAAAAAAAAAAGAAAAAGAATATTTGTTTCCCACTGTGAGGGAAAACATTTTTTTTTTGAACAATTAATGTTCTCTGACTTCACAAGAAAGTCCCACCCAAGTCCAACACTGTTTATTTTGTTCCCTCCTTGGAATAAAGACCAAAGCAAAGGGCAGTTTTCAACTCCTGCAGGAAGAAAATGCAGCAATGCCCAGCTGCAAAAAGCTCAGAGTGCCCTTTCTGGTTCTCATCAGTGCCACAAAGACAGGTGATGAGCAGTGGTCATCCTACAGGCCCTCTCACAACAGACAGCAACAAAAGGACACAGACAAGTCCAGAATTGCTTTCTGGAGATTATTAATAACTTCCCCTGCAGCATCTCATCATCTTGCAAGGCAACAATTATTTTTATTTCTCTGCTGCATCCACAGGACCAGGCTAAGGATATGATGAAAGCCCAAAAACAAGGGCAAACATACATTTCCAGAGTTAGCACTAGTCATTTTGCAGCAGGGTTCTAGGCTGTCTTGCCAGCAAGCAGCAACTGCAAGATCGAAGAAGCAAAAGCAGAAAGGTTGTAGTTTTCCAAACTTCCTTCTTCCAGCAAGTACATTTGAGACTTGAAGGGGGGTGGGGGGCAGAATCTATTACTGATAAGAAAATCCATGCTGATCAGCTCCTGTGCTAGCCTTTGCACTTTCTCTCAGAAAGCACTGGGCTAAATTGCCAAGATTATTCAAAAGGGCAGGCAGTTCTGGTTTGCAGCCTAGCAGCTGCCTCCATTGAGAGGCAATCCCCTCAACACCACTCCAGCTGAAGCTGGAAAGTCAACTTCAATTTGGAAAGAAGATGCAGGTACTGTGCTGTGTTCTTTGGGAAATGCAGTGATCAAGGCTCAGATCCCCTGAAATGCAGCTCCTCCTGACCAGAGGATATAAGCATTAAATGCATCGACATCTCACTCTATAAATACAGCATCTCCAGGAGCAAAAGGCTTTCTCATGTGCCAATCTGGTTCTGGTAAGAGTGTCATCTGGTCATAAATATTCCTTGGAGATTTGCTATGCAGTCACTGATCTGAAGCAAATCTGTTTGGACTACAGAATTTTCAGCACAATATCACAAGCTGCTGTTGCGATACACACAGAGCTAAAGCAAAGAGGATTTTTTTTCTGTCAAAAGTACCTCTTTTGGTCAAACCTGAACAAAAAAACATCAAGTATTGATACTTCTGTAACATAACAAACTGAAATAAACAGCAACTGAAGAGAAGGACAGTGGCTTTGCCAGATGACAAACTGATACAGTCATCATATTCATCAAGAACAACAGCAGCCGGTCAGTTCCTCCTCTTTGCTGGATTAGCCATGAAGAATTGTTTTAATGACAACAAGAATGAGTTAAATGCACATGTCTCAGTGGCAGTTCGGAATGGGAAACCCAGAAATCCACATCTGAGGAGTGGGCAATTAAAAGAAAAAACAAAACAAAACAGAACTTGCTAGGAAGGACTGAAAAGAGATTAAAAAAAATGCAACATTGTGGTAGAGAAAAAAAATTCAGTAGATGAAATACTAAAAAGCAGGAACAAGTTTGACAATAAAAAATGTATTGCATAATTCAGACCTTTAGAAGAGTATGTGAACAGAAGTGATGACAAAAGCTACAAAATTCAACATGATCACTTGAGGGGTCGGAGGTTTTGCAAGCAAACACACCACAGCAAAGGAGAGTCTCAAAACATTAGAAATAAACATTGAAATTTTATACATTGAGTTACAAGCTTTTGAGAGGCCTCACGTGGACATGCATCTTTGTAATCCTAAGAAATCAGACAGCTGCATTGTACACATGGTATTTTCAAGTGACAGTGACATTTCCAAAGGAGAAATCTGTTCAACAATTTGGTATTTGGGTCTCTGTTTTGAGACAAAAGCATCTATATCAATCCCTGTGTGAAGAAATAATCATACCTAAGGCTTTAAGTGAAAAAACATTAAAACAGGGAAGGTCTTTTTAAAATTACTTCACATTGACTGGTTTATCTTTATAAATTATTGTAAGCTCGTGCCTATATAAATTCAGGACATACAAGAAAAGAAGGCTGATTCTTCATTTGTTTTTCCAAGCATCAAAAAAGGTACAGCCAAAATTAAAAGGAGAGCTGACTTGCATCAATTAATCAAAAAAGCTGAAATTATCATGTTTGGAGGGTTTTTTCACATCTTTATCAGTCTGACTTCAACTTTCATGCAAGTTCCCAAATAAAAGTATTCCACCATCACCCCAGGAAGTGTGGAGTCTCAGAGGGCAAAGACTGAGGAGCTACAGAGCAGCAGAAAAGGTCAGACACTCCTGCACTTGGGTTTTCCCTGGCTCCTTTTCTTCACGTGGCTTCTGCCATGAACTTACTGTAAAGTCAGGAGCAAAAGTGGATCCTTTGTGCAAAGGGTCTAATGCAGTTTGGTCTGGCAAAAACTCCCCTAAAAGTCAACCCCCAAGCACCCACATGTATTTGCACTGCCTTCCCCTGCACACCTGAAAATTAAGAAAGTCAGGGCCTGATCCAAAGCCCCCTGAAAGGGCTCATCAGCTGCAACAGGCTCCAGACCAGCCTGAAAAAACAAAATGCTTTTCTTCAGACTGAGAAGCACATTGATGTTTTTCCTACATTTTTGTCAAGCCTCATTAAAGCCACAGGTGTGGGGAAAACTGTAAGTAAACAGTAACGAAAATATGAAAGACTACTTCACCTATGGATATGGGATGGGAGGTTTTGTTTGCTTTTTTAACCTAAATATTTCTTTTGGAAGCACTAGAAATACAGAGAAAGACAAAAGAAAAAGGATTACCTCATTTCTGTCATGATCTCATTTTTTATCATAGCCACTTAGTCTTCTGCAAGGCCTGGGGGCATTCAGAAGACTGAAATACTTTAGTGAAGAATAGGTAGAGGGGAAAAAAGCAAATTTAAAAAGAAATACCTGTATAGCTTGTGCCACTTCTTCCAAATCTCATTTCATGTTTGGGCCTTCGAATAAGGCTGCCTTTCATTGGCAACAGAAGCCCTTGTGTGAGGTCCAAGCAGAAGTCCATCAGACCTGCCCCTGATGCATTTTGTTTTGCCCTGCAGCAATTCCTTCAGCCTTAAGTCACTGGCTTACCCCCCTGTAAAAACACCTTCTTGCAACCTTGTGATGACCCTCTCCATTTTTACCTGGAGCTGGTCTAGCTCTGAAAAATATGGCATATCCTTGAAATGCTCTGAGAGAACTTGTGGTGACAAGGTTTACCTTTTCCCAAAACCGCAGAGGGAATTTCTCAAGGAAAAACGCGCTGCCAAGAGGGCCGTGGTCGTTCTGGGAATCAGTCAAGATGAACATTGCTGTTGTATTTCTCTGAACACCTATTGTCACCCACACCCAGTGGCTCTTTTTGTAACCTCCAGTGAGCAAACCTCCCACACACCATTCACTAAGATTACCCTGTGTGTTTCACCTGAGGAGCTTTACTCTTAGGAGCCAGACACTCTGCTGTGCAGCCCTGAAGGATTTCAGAAATGAAGGTAGAGAATTTTTTAAAGTGTGGTTATTTCGCTTGCAGGTGATGGAAATAAAGTGCTTTCCGTGGCCTGGTTTAATTTCAGACACACAAATTTGTCAATAAAAGAAGCCAAAATAAATTTTCTAAGAGCACTAATTGGAAGTCCATCAGGGTTCATACAAAGACTGACTTCAGTAAGCTCTGTACCAGACCACAGATAAACACAGAACCTGCAAAAATAGAGACAAACTTCAGTGTAGTCTTGTAAGAAAAACTTATAAACCCCAGTATTTTCCACTATTTGTTCCTTTGTTTCTTTCAGGACTAGACACTTCTCTTAGGGAAGAACATCTTCATGCAGTGCCATATTGTGGACCCTCTGGGTTTCACCAACTGGTTCTTAATCACCCAAAACTCTCCTCTCTACCACACAGAAAAGGAAACAAAGGTTTAAGTCTTTTACACAGCAAGCTGCCAGAAAAGCAAGCAGAAAAGGGTATTTACTGAAATATGGTTAGACTGAAACTATTAAAACTTTCACCAGGCTTTGTCCTCCTTTATGCAGTAGTCCAGGTGCCTGAAACTGTTACAACAACATGACCTTTAAATTTAAGTGGGGTAGAACAAATACTTCATGAAATAAAAGTGTGCAAATTTACAGGTTTTAATAATTTTCTGTAAGACTTACCTGGACTCAAGAGTCATATTTAGAATTACTCTCTCAAAGCTTTACATTTGTGTTCTTCTGTAGATATTTAAGCACATCTGCACTATTAGCCTGAGTGTTCAAGACTGAAAAGGGAAGAAAAGTTTTATGATGATATACTCTAACTTGACATTTCATTTCTTCACCAATATTAACTTGGTGCCTTAAGTTAATTTCATTTTTTTATACAGTGACTAGGCAGAAATCAGAGTTGTTTACAGGTAGATCTGTGAAGTTTATTTGTGCATCTCCCATCACTCAGACTGGAACAGTATTGCAGTGTAGTATTTGGGGTAAGAACACTGTAGTGCTCCTGCACCAGATTTACACTCTTACATTGTTCAGCACCTTAATACTTTTGGTATTTTGAGATGGCCCAAAGCAGTCAACAACAGAGAAAAATTTATTTCTTAGCACTGATGCTAAAACAGCATGATGGAACTTTCCCACTCCTAACAGGAGGAACTCCTGCAGTCCAACAAGTTTTTTAGACTGTTTTGATCTCTAAAGAGGTATTTATCTCATTCCAGAAATCACTTCCCTGAGTCTGATTTTTAATGGTCTCTCAAAGCCCTGAGTATTTATCCATAGGTGAATATACTACAAACTCAGCCATGACAAATACAAACACCTCTTTTCTTAAGTTGGATAAGATATAACTTCATGATCAATTTTGGTCTCACTGAAGCCAGTAAAGTTTTATTATTTCAGATCTCTTCCCTTCAGCAAAGGTTCTGATCACAACTTTTCCCCACTCCCTCCCTCGCCGAAGGAAATATTCATCTGCTGGCATGCCCTAAACACACTTTTGCATTTGTAACAAAAATGTAAATGATTCAAGGCAATAGCAGAATCTTGTGTGCTCTGGCAAAACATTGATTTTCATCAGAGAGACAGTTTTGGCTCAAGTTTAGAATACAGTGCATTCTTTGGCACCAGGGATTTGCAGCATCTTTGGGAAAACGCAGACCTGGGACACCTGCCTAGAATGGCCCAAGAAACATTTACCTTACCAATAAAAACAGAGGCCCACTTAACTATTTCCCCTAAGGGGCAGGTGTTCATCTAATCACATCTGGAATCCTTTCCAACTTGGTTCCTGCAGCTAATGTTGTTCTGTCATGATCTGATGGTTTAATCCTAGTTATTAAACTGCTTTTTCTAGTTGATAATAAAAAAATGTGGAAAAATGCCTGCCTGTCAATGCCCCAGCCTCAGAGCAAACACTGTGAAGTGGGCCCCCTGCTTTCTCTAAGCAAACAGGGAACACCATTTGGAATTTGGAGTCACAAAGGAAAGCTGACAGATCTAATGAAAATATTGGCAAATTTATGAGGGTGGGTTTTTTTTAAATCCCTAGACAACAAAAAAAAACCCCAAAAACACAACAACAAACCCCCGCCTTTGAAAATCTAGTTTTCCTTACTATGCACAAAGAACTTCTTTTCAGTGGTCTCAGCAGACAAAATATAACACATACATAATGCATACATAATGTCTGAGCCAGCTGTGATATACTTTCACTCAAAATGTTTTTAACAATAAACGATTTGTTAACAGATGCATCAAGTTCTTCATGATTTTACAGGAAAAAAAGCAAAACCACAATTCCAAGTCTTCATTTCCCAATGCTTCATTAAAACCAAATATTTTTAGATCCAAACAATAAAGCTTTGCCAGCAGCCTCTGCTGACTAATAAGCCATTTTCTGTTGAAAACACAATATTGATGTGAAAATTGCCAACTAGCTTTTTTCAGAATTATATTTATATAGCTATAAATAAAACAGACATACCAGATAGACAACACACCACATGTGAAAACAAATTGAACTCAGTAAAGCAAGAGGTTTCCATTTCCATCAGCACAAACCTGAACCTTGTCCACACATTCCACAGTAAGGGGCTGGATGGATTTGTCAAAATCCAGCAGCACAGCCCAGAAGTAATCCATAGCACAATTCATTCCCTGCCAAGCTGTATGAATGTGCACTAATTTGATCACAAAAGATAATAACCTCTAAAAATCACTGACTTCAAATAAAGTCTGAACTGTTAAATGCAAAGTTCAGACTTCTGATTTCTGGCCCCACGTAAAATTCTTATTGCAGACTTCAAGGCCGAGGCCGTAATTTCATCACTCACTGTCCCATTTCAAATCTGTTTTCCCTCACAGTTTGTGCATCCAATTCATTCATCACCAAACAGGCATGGGAAACACTACAGCACTGCTGCTTGGAGGCTGCACTGCAGGCACTGTGACAACAGCTCAGCTCTCAGTTCCCTCATCCTGCCAGCCACTTCCCATTCCAGATGTAGGAATTAACAAGTCAGAACAGCTCTGTGAAAAAATACACAAGTTCCCATCCAAAATAAGATACTTTCTGGTCAGAGAAGAAGATGCTAATTTTCCACCTGTTCCACTGTTATTTATTGTTAATGGAGGGAGATGCCAGGTTAGAACAGAAACTCTATTATTTTTGCTGCAGAGGTTTAATTTCTAAATATTAGGCAAAAAGTACATCTTAGAGCTAATTTTAGTGAAGGACTTCAGTTTTATTAACTTTAGAGAAGTACCACTGGATTATAAATGACAACATCTATTGTCAAGATGACTGAGTTCATCTTTTGATAGACAAGACTCTTCTCCTTCCTCTCAGACAAACAGCACATCTAATTGTATGTCTGCCCTGGGGTGACTTCATGATGCTGACTTGTGTCCCCATTGGTCTGTCCAGCCCAGAGAGCAGTTCTGCACCTTTAACACTGGTTCTGAGGGTGAAATTGGGGAAGAAGCAGCTCACAGTTTGTTTGCAGAATCTGCTCTCACTCCTCCACATTCTGCTCCTGGACTGTGCTGGCTGCAGCACGGGCAGCAGGACAGAGCTCTCCTTTGCTTTTAGTTAGTTTTTTTTTAGCTAGTTGAGGCAGAGAAGTTCCCTGGACCGTGGTTTTTCTTTTTCTTGGAACTGGTCAGCCTGTTGTGGACTGAACACCCAGGACACACTGGGAGCTCAGAGGCTGAGAGAGCCGAGCTACACCCCATGACAAGGACTTTCTGGATTTGCCATCTCTTCAGAACAAGGAGAGGTTCCATTTAATACTGTTCATTTTTCATGTGTGTGAGTACTTGCTTGTTAAACAAACAGTTTTTTCCGCTTCTTTTCCTGAATCAGTTGGGAGAGGGGCTGCTTGAATTTGCTTTCTGAAAAAGACCACTTCAGAAGTTTCCTCTCCAAATTTGCCCTAAACCAGGACCATGTCCCACAGTAAAAGACATCTCAGAGGTCAGGAGTCCGCTGCTACACAAGGGTAGTTACACATTTTTGGCTGTTTCTTTCACTCAAGTGTGATTCCACAAGAGGGAATCCCTGTTCCCATCTCAGGAGCACTGCTGGCTGACACTTTTGGCCTCTGTCAGTCAGTACAGTTAGAGGCTCCTGCAGTGTGAGAAGCCCAGCACTACCTGCTGCTGCTGCTGCTGCTGCCATTAAAAGGGTTGAGGAAAGTCACAGCAACAAAGGGATTTGACAACTTTTTCCCTCAGTTAAAGGACAAAGGTGATTATCAAGGGTCATGGTTACAGCTGAGTGCTTCCACTCTACAGGGCAAGCTTCTTTCTGCCACCAGTTCTGGTCCCCACCTTCATCCCAGTCAGAGGCCTCAGGTTCCCTTGGCTCCATTTGTTTTGCTGGGATAGTTTCCTGCCATTTTAGCACAAGCACCCAAGCTGAAGCAAGAGAAACAGCAGGAACACAGGGCCAGAAGTATCAGCAAGCTATTAGATCACCTCATCCATCTTGTGGTACCTCATCTGTAACTGCCTAAATTAGAAACACAGTCTCTTTAGTCCCATCCATAATCAAGAGAGAAAGACAGGGTGGGATTTAAAATCCCTAGGGCTAGTCCTTTCACAGGAGGTGAAATGGAAGAGAATGGAAGCCTCAGCCTTCCCCAGAAAAAGCCTGCAGAGATTAACCTCAAAAATTAGGAGTGTAGATCAAGGCAGAATGATTAGTCCCTAAAGAAAACAATTCTTGAGCTGAATAATCCACTGCTACCAAGATTTACCTAAAACAGGCAAAATTAAATCAGTGACTAAAAAAAAATGTATCAGGAAACCTCAGGGCAGGAATGATGAAGGCATCCATAAGCCACACACAGGGTAGTGACATCCTGGCAGCCATCTGGCAGGAGAGGACTCCAGTCCCTCAGACCTGCTAATACCTATTTCCAGCAGCATTTACTCACAGAGGCAGCCGCTGCTCATTTGGCTCCTGGGGCTTCATGGATTGCCTCACCTCCAACAGGGCCAGAAAGCAAGAATTTTAATTCCAAGTGCCTTTTCAGGTAACACATTGGATTGCCTGCTGCTATGATAACAGACAAATGGGAAAGGTATGGATTAGTCTGAGATGCACCCAGACACAGATGCCAGGGCTCTGCATTTCAGGCAGATCAGTTCCTTTTTCTTTCTGTTAACAATGAGCAGGAAGAATGAATCATTTGACCACCTCTGAAGGATGCAGTACTGAAGGATGAAGATGTGGTACTGTGCTTGAAGAACTCTATGGAGTGATTGAAATTGATGTTTCTTTATTTTCCCTGTGCTCATCTCAGCAATGTGTGCTCAGGTCACAACAGAATGGCCAGTTCTGACCCAGAATCCAAAAGTCCTTGACCTTGGTCCAAGTCTCAGCCATTTGAGCCAATGGTAAGGTTCCTGCTGGGGTCAGTGATCTGTGATCATAATCCTCCAGTTTTTTGGCAGCCACCACCCAAGAGCACTGCTCCAATCAGAAGAGAACCAAATGCTGCCATGCCGTCCAAGCCACGTCTTGGGACACGGTACACATTGCCAATAATTATGTTTTATTTACTTTTCTAGTAAGAAACACAAAGAGTCAGGGTGTGGTGGCAGTGGTTTACTGACAAGCTTGATGTGAGCTTCCTATGAACTGCTAAGCTTCTGCTGAGTAATATTAACACAACCCAAAATGACTGACTATAAAAGCCTTGAGACTGTACCATATGACTCTTTCAAAACCAATGGCAGCTATTTGACAGATGCTCAGAGGTTCAGAATTTCAGAAGTAGACCTAAAAAGGCAGATTAATGAGCAGATGATGGTGATGTAGTAAAGTTGCACAATAAATGAAACTTAGCAGATGGCTCTGCAACTATAAAAATCTCCAGATTCCTAGATTAGATAGACAGAAAGGACACTTCCTTTATTTTCCTGAATTATTTCTGCTTTTTCCTCATGAAGCAGTATTTGCCAGTATTGCTGCTATCTTCTTTTTAAATAGTGCAACTTTCCAAATTTATTTTCCCTTCTGCTTTAAGCATAATAGATCTCATCAGACAAACTTTCTACTCTATCACCATGAAGGAAAACATTAGGGCGCACATTCAGCGCTGCATATGCACAGCCCCATGTTTCCTAGGAAACAAGCGATTGCTCATCTCTGCGCCAAAATAAATTGATGCATCAGTTTCAGCTTCCTCCAAACATTAGTATTTTGGCTCGGGACAGGATGCCAAACACCCCCAGCACGCTCTCAGTTGTGGTTGTCATCATTCTGCCTTGTCGGCGGTGGGGAAGCCAGCGCGCTGGAGCTGATGGAGATGCGCGGCTGCGGCAGCGGCGGTGCCGAGCTGAGGACAAGCAGGCAGGACCAGCACTCCCTGCCCAGGGACCCCTGGGTGCCCAAACCCAACCATCTGGGGAGGGAGGGAGGAAATCTGCACCTCCCACCGCAGCTCCTTCTGTTGGTCTGCGCAGAGACGGGCAGGAGACACAACCCAGGGGTTTTGGCTCTGGATTATCTTCATGTGAGCAGCTCCGAGTTTAAAGGCAGTCATTCTGACATGAGCTGAATCTCCCTCGGGGATTTCCACATTCCCACAAAAGAGACTGGATTTCTCTTCTTTCATTACCTCCAGGAGGTTCCTCCCTTTAACTTTATTTACTTTCATGACTTGATGGGATTATTTTTTTTCTTAAAACCATATTCCCAAATTGACACTGATGTATTTCTAAATAACATTTTACTTCTGACAATTCCAATATTGATTTAACACTGTGTTCCTGGAACCTGACTCTTAATAGCAGAGTTACTGCAATATTAAGTTAAACGCTTGTGACAATTTGACCCTCAATGCCAATACCACAGCAAATAGAACTCTGGCTGATTCCACAGAAAGGGCTATTAAGGAATATATGCACACATTTCAAGCATTCTGCCATTTCAGTCTCTCAATAGCACATATATTAGGAACCTGGCTATCAAAATCTAAATTTTCTGAAAACTCCCTGTCGTCTGAAAGATGGTCATGTCCCCTGACATCTATTAATTGCGCTGGAAATTTCCTCATTATTCAAAATGTCGATTATATGAACTTATTCAATGTCTCCCCTGACATTTGGATAATCAAGGTTGTATTGCATATGGGCCATTCTTGAAAATCTTTGAAGACAACTGACTACCCTCATGAGTAAAGGTTTGCAAGATCAAGCCATACAGCACCTATGAACAACATTCATCAAAAATAACGTCAAAATAATTTCTTGTATCTGATCAAATGTTAGTATCAATAAATGGACATCGTGGTAATAAGGCCTGAGTGTATAGGTCTTTGCTAATATAGCATTATTAGTACTTGATATTGATCAGCCAGCCAATCTGAAACCTCTTAAATAACTTAACTGCTTTTTCTTTAGAGAATGGTCATATAAGTTTCACAAAAGGCTACTTTGCAGAAATGTGATGGTTTAAAATTTTCTACTACTCCTTCCCTTTAACTCTTTTGCACGAGTTACTCCAGTTCATCATAAAGACTTCAAAAACTGTATAAAGGCAAGCTCATTAAAGACATCCAGGAGAAAATAACCAATATACACTTCCAGAACAAAAATCTGTTTTGTTCAAACAAAAAATTTCCAAACACAGTTTGGAAGCTCAAAAGATGAATGCAATTTTGCTGCTAAGTGAAGTAAGTTGCATGATCCCTTTTGTCACAGGATACCAAATTCTGTGAGTAAAATGGAAAAAAAAAAAAAAATAAATATTTGCATGCAGTGTAAGCAAAAGTAATAAAACTTCTCAGCTATTCATGCCAACAACATTGCTTCTTTAACAAGTGCTTGTGTGTGCAGGGATAGGTGCTTAATTCTGCTGCAGCCTGGATCTAAGCCAGCTTCTGCACAAATCTTACTCATGGCAACCTATTGGATGGGGATCAACAGCACAACTTCCTTCTTGTCATTTCTTCTAGCACTTCAAGAAATTTCAGGGTTTTTTACTTTATACACTGATGATTACATCCTCTGCCCTCAGAGCACTGAGGAAGACTATAAATATATTTTGCATGAACTTTAACATTTTGTGCACATCCAAAGAAATATACTATTATTATGCAGACTACAAATTTCTTCTTTCTTCATGTGGGCAAAAGAATGAATTCCTGAATCCAAAAATAGTTTCCTCCACTGCTAATAATTCCTACAGTACAAGCAGCATTACAGAGCTGTAAGCCCTAGACAGCCTTCACTCTGGAACAGTCCCTCAAGTTTAACTTCCTAGTTTCTCTCATTCCTCAGCCATGCAGCACAAGTACTGCAGTCTACGGAGAAAAGAAGATGCTTTTACCTGTGTCCCACAGGTCCTTTGGGTTTGGATCAATTGCCTTGGATCTCACCTCTCATTTTGGCTCAACAAAAATTTCTTGAGGTAGTTGACAACAGGACACAACAGGAAGTCATAAACCTTGGGAGCACCTTATGTTTACACTGAATACTGTACATGGATCTACAGTACAGTGTCACACACATAAATAAATGCCAAATAAATAAATAAATGCATTCTTTGCTGACAAACACATAAATGAATGCTAGGGATGGAAATTTTTTCTCTCCCTTGCATTTTTTTTCTCTTCATGTGTGCTGCATATTAGGCTTGGTTAAAAAAATTAACAGGCCCATAATGCTAAACAGCAGCATTATATGACCTACAAAAATCATGCTGCAGGATGCAGAGAGGAGAGCATTGTTGGAGTTAATCTTGAGAAAGCAATGTATTAGAACTCCTTGAATGCTGTTATTTTCCTTCTGTTCCAAACCCATAAAATTTGCAAGAGACATCTTTTCAACTTAATAATGTTATTTGCTAAATGCACATTACTGGTGATGCCCATCTAGGGATAAGTCCAAACCACAGCACTCCAGCATGGTAATTTATTCCAGCAGAAGTAAAAAAAAAAAGAATCTCACTGTGTTCTCTAAGCATTATACACTTAGCTTTAGGGCATAAGCCATGCATTCAGTTCCCCACCAGGAGTTGCAGCAGCTAGAGATTCTCCAGAGAATTAACTGGGTGCTATCCTGCCCTCTGCTATGGGTATCCAAATACCCTGCTGGAGGAGGGTGAGGCTAGGGGCAAGAAATCAAAATTCAAAACCCAAATACCCACCTCACTGAGCAGGGAGGGATTCAGAGCCTGCAGTCCTCACCTCTCATCCCTGAGGTATCGCCCTTTGCTCTGGTAACAGGAGAAATCACACTGCTCATCTACCAGCACACCTTATGTGGATGTCCTCCATCCACTCCTCCAGCATGTCTTGTCCACAGATTATCCACAGGTACAGGAGGACTCCTCCTCAAAACCACCCCAGTGGAGACAGGCTGCATTCCTGGTTTCAGAAAGAAACCACTGCAGTATTACCAGGTGCCACCTTGCATCAACAGAGCATCTCAAATTTTTCTTTTCTTCATTTAAAATCATTATACAAGACACAGAACCACCTGTGTTTTTCTACATAATCGGGGTGGCAGGCACTGCTTTGTTTTCTATCCAGGTCTCATGAGGGAAATAAGAATTCCTATTCTCTCTATACTCATTTCTGTTCAAAAATAAACAAAACCAAAACCAACAAAACAAAAAACCATAGCAAGACTCTACAGGTCAGATAAAAACATCCAATTACTGCAGTCAGTATTAGCACCTCCTCAAGGTTCAAAGAGGAAGCTTTACACAACTGTTCCAACTTCACTCTCTCTGTTAATCATTACCTCCCTTTCCAGGCAGAGGAAGCTTCAGAGATGTGCTCAGCAGCCTAATTTCTCATGTATCTGACAGTGGTACATTTAAATGCCACTTGTCAGCACCCAAAAGAAAACAACACTTGCTTTGCACACTAGTAACAGGTCACTAATTCAGGCTACAATGCAAATGAAGTATTTGCAGAGCCAGTAGTCAAGCCAGATGGAAACATCTATCAAGGCACGAGTGGATCTTGCCTAGAACACAGTTCTGGTAACATCCTGCATTAAACCCACTCCCCATCTGCAGCTTCAGAATTTTCAGCCCATGCACTCATCCAAGATCAGATGAACTAATAACTACTAGAAAGACAATTAATAAATGAGATAAGATCTTCCTTTGGGAAGAACACTAGATTGCTCCATTAAGATTATTGCAGCTGTATAACGTTAATAAAGGCATATCACTTTGCTAATGGGACCATCACTTCCAGAAGATTCCTTCACTCTCCTATAAAGTTTATATGAGTGCAGCTAATTTGAGTTCATTTACTGGATCATACAGTGCCAGACATCTCACTGCAAAGCCTCTTCTGCGTCCATATTTTGTAACCATACCCCTAATTACCTTTCCACTTCTGCCCACATTCTGAGCTGCTATATAACAGCATCTCCTTCCTAAATTAATCTATCCCTTTAAATTTTGAAATTTCCTAAACCTGTCTTTTTCTGAATTAATTTTTCCAGGAAGGAGAACAGCATTTTGTCAAATTTTCAAACTGACTTTATCCCCACAATCCCCCAGTTCTTCCCTCCCCCCTTCCCTCTCTCTCTCAACACAATTTAGGTCACTTGAATAAAGGCATCTCCAAGTCATGGGTGCAACCAGGGTATCACACATAAGTGACCTACAAAGAGGTCTGGTGGGGACTGAGCCGAAAATTTTAATCCTAAGGGATTTAAAGAAACATCATCTAATAAACATCATTCTTTCTTCCCACTCCAAACTGATCACATAAAAGAATCCAGAGTGCACATCCTCTTGGCTGCATGAGAAGTTGTTGCTTTATTAATTTATGGCAACACAACAGCAAGATGGTAAATAACATCTTAAAGTAACATGCAGGCAAAGAGAAAAGGATCTCCCTCTGCTATAGAAAGGCAAAAGGGAGCTTCAAATGTATCGAAGGAGCCAGAGTTATAACCAACACATTTTCCAGGTCCAGAGGTTTGTAATTCACCCCAGAAAAATTCTCCTCCCATAAATTCCAGGTTTACAGGCAGATCTCAGAGGAACATGGAGTAAAATAAGATTCATTTCATGGAAATCTGCTGACAGATAATGGAGTTGTAGTCCAGCCTCCTGTGCACATTCCTCAGGCACCAGGGTAAGCTACTGAGCATTGCTCCTCACCTCTCTGCTTACATTTGACACTTAAGGTGTATTTCTGTGGAAATTAACAACTGCACACAATCCCTCCTTTCAGCCTCTTGTACACACATACATATATATCTGCTTCTAAAACAACTGGTATGAACCCTACACTTTCCTATGTAGGGAAACTACTACTGTTTCTTCAGGAAAAAGAAGTTCAAGTAAAGTATCTTCCACTAAATGAAGGTCTGAACTGAAGGTAAACACTGGGAAATAATTCTCTACACATGTGTTTAGTATCCCTATGTGGACAGTTTTGGTTTGAAAGCAAAAAGATTCTTTTACATCACTGCATAAAACACAGAGGGGTCAGAGCAGTGGGAAACTCAGGAATTACTGGGCACCAGAAGGACTGAAATCAAAGGGGAAATTCAATTTTAATAAATAAATAAATATATATATATATATAAATAAAATCATATGCATTCCATAAAGGAATATTTAGCATTTCTAAGTTGTCAGTTCAAAGAAGTCTGTAGATCTTACTGGAGCTACTTACCACAAAATTCTGATCAAAAAATGTATGACTGAGTGTTAGTCATAAAAAAAACAAACATTTTGAGACCTTAAAACAAAAAGCCCACAAAAATTTCATTTCAGATAATAGGATATAGGATATAGAAAGGACCCCTGAGTCACTGAGTCTATCCCACAGCTGCCACACCTAGAATTGCAAAACTCAGGGAAGACAACAGCCATCTCCAACAAGCAGGCTGGTGGCTCTTGTTAGAGCCTTTTATCCCAAGGGGTATCCCTCAACTACCAACAAATACTTGGGAAATCATAAGGGAGCAGATCTCCATCACACACTCAGCTCCCTCAAAGCAGGGTATAAACACCAGCCCTGATCAGACAAGATCTCAAGCACAATATTTCTTTCTTGTAGCTTAACCTGAGGCCTGAATGGCTCCTGCAGCTCTGCCCTCCAGCAGAACCCACAGGTGAGCCCTGAGAGCTCTCCTGCTCAGCTGAAAGGGCTCTCCTTGCATTCAGCATGAGGATCCCTCAAACAGGGCACCCTACAAGTTTCCTCTTGTGGTATGAAGCACATGATGTGTCCACTTAGAGGGGAAAAGTGTTGCTCTTCTCCTTCTTACACGCTTTCCACACCAGCTGCCTTCAGACTGCCAGATTAGACCTGGAAGTTTTCAAGCGCTTTTTTGATTAGGAGAACCCAACCCAGGTTTGATTTTGCTCTGCACGAATTTCCTAGGTCTAAACTATATTTTTAGTGCAAGCTGGATTCCTCTGGCTCAGCCTTAGCCACCAGCCTGAGGTGCTTCTTTTCTAAATCTCAGGTTTGGCGATGAGGAGCAGACACCTGCAGAGCAGGGCTGAACATACCTGCTGGCACAACTGCCCTCGGGAGGGAGGGTCTCTCTTATTGACAGAAGAAATTGCTGAGAGCAAACAGATTCCTGGCTTAAGCCCCTCAGCTATGTGTTAAATTTTAATGTGAGATAAAGCCAGCCCGTTTCTACATTACACTTTTTAGGAAGTTTGACCTTCTCTCAAAAAAATGATACACAACTAACTTCTAGCTGTGATGCCCTTTACAAAGCAGAACTTTCACCAGAGAAAGAAGAGCTATTCCTTCATACTCTGCCAAATGAAACTTCTGAAAATTTGTTTCTCCCCCTAAACAAGTGTGTTTTCTCACTCAGTAGCTGTCACACCCTCTGGCTCTCTGATACAGATATTTTTTCTCACTGTACTGAGGGCTGAGCAGCTTGGTGGGGTAAAAGCCTGTACAACATTATAAAGTAACTGCAGTGCATAAAATAATTTAAATAATTTCTTTCTTATTTTCCACCCCATACATGAACAATCAGGTTTTCTTCAGCAACAATAGCTTCTGCCACAACCCTAGGGGCAGGAACCTAAACCATATGTACATAAAAAAAGGTAACCTCAAGTTTCCTCTTCATAGCTCTGATGTGGAATACCACAGGCACATTTAGTCAATTGTCCTTCAAATGTCTTCTGTACATGTGGCTTTTTTCCCCTTTATGCTTGAGAAGATCTCAGAGACTCAGCTTCAGGGAATGCAGTCGAGTTAGACTCCTGTTCATTTCTGTTAGCTGAATTCATGTTGTAGGCTTCTGTTGGGAAGTGTCATACTGTTGCATGATCTTAGTTGCATGTAAAGTGGTAGTACTCACACTGGCTTTTCCCTTCCTAGGAAACTGCTTTTCTTTGGATGGCTATCACTCCAAACACTCGGCACACGAAATCCAGAGAACTGGGTAAATTGTGATGTTAATTATGAAAGGAGCAGTGGTGAAGTTTTCATCCTCCTCTTTGTCACTCTGTTTCCTCCAGCAAGGAGTTCTGCATCAACAGTTTACACTGGACAGAAATAAGTCCCCATCAGAGTGAACCCAGAGATATGAGAATCTCACCATGTGCCATTTCATCACACAGGATGCTGAAGGTTTTGCTCCTCAAGCTGAAAGTACAGCATCTCAAAAGACTCTGCTTCTCTGGGAGATTTACCAAGAGAAACATACTATAAAAGCACGTTTCTGAGGTGAGTAGGTGTTAGTCCAAGCCTTGTAAGTTAAAAGTAACATCTAATAATCTCTGCTAAATGTAATGGGTAGTCGAAGAAACGAAGCTAACCCAGGCGTAATGATTAATCTTAGTGTGAGTCATGACCCTGGCAGCTGCATCCTGAACCAGCTGCAATCTATATAATGCATTCCCAGGAAGACCAGACAACAAGGAGTTGTATTAGCACACAGTGCAGATGGTATTAATACATGTACCAGCAGCCTCAAACCCAGCCAGAAAGAGCAAAGGTCTTCATTTACTAATATTCTTAAAAGGATAGCAATTTGTCTAAGATATTTATTATGCTTATCATAATCAAAGAGCTTGATTTCTAGAATTAATCCTTTTATTGTTAACAAAAATATATTACCATGAAAAAAGGTTGCTAGAGTGGATGAAGTCTCTGAGCAATGCATAGGATTAGCCATCAGCAATACAATTTTTCCACCCTCCTCCCCCTACACAGTGTCAGGGTCATGTAAAGTCAAAACACTAAATATAGGACAACATCAGTGGGAAGCAAAGCAAGCTTAGCTGGCCACAATGGAAACACAACAGAGGCCAAGGTAAACCCATCAAAACAGCATGATTAGGCTAAAATAACAACAGGAGACTCGTGAAATCAACAGACAATATTTGTGCCTTAACCCAGTTCTGTATTTATGAGATTCATTCTGGAGATCTGAGTAGGTTATTTGGAGGAGGGAAAGCAGAGCAGACAGATTATGACTGCTTGCAGGATCCCTTGTGGGAGACCTACAGGTTTGAAAGCATTTCACGGGTGGATTGTCACACAGGAAAGGCAATGCCCCTTCCAAAGCAAGGGAACAAAAGTGTTTACCTAAATCGGAGCTATCTGGACTGACAAGCCTCATGTCTCCAGGCAAGCACAGGAGATATGGAACCAGTTTCTTCAGCCTGGGAAAGATCTTTCTCCTGGAGAGCTCTGATGTCACTCAGCTCCTGACTTCTTCAATCTGTCACACACTTTGAACAGAGCTGCTGCTTTAGGCTTTCACTGTCTACGCCAGTTTTTCCTTCTCTTCAGAGCTGTCAGTTCAAAAGGAAAATAGTCTGGCAATAAACTGGACTTTTCAAAGTTTGTCCTCTATTCTTGGTCATGCTCTCAATAGTCTTTAAACAGCCACTGTTTATGGAGAAGAGGAAGCTGTAACCATATGGTAAGTTTTGCAGTGCTCGGCACCTGGGCTTTGTGCTGCAAGGAATGGTGACATGGCTGACAGGACCAGGCATGTAAAGGTCTTCAGTGGCAAAATGGCCAAAGAATTAGAATCAGTATTAAAGCATTCTGGTATTCAGCCTGCTTGTAGGTGCAGAGCAGAGCAGCAGTCTAACACGCTACTACATGCCTGTAAACTGAGTAGACGAGCAGGTTTAATTTTAGATCTAATGATTGCTGACAAGTTCCTTTTTATCACATCTTTTGCTTCAGTTTAAAATATGGTTTGAAAGGAACTTGACATACAGTTTCAAACCAAAACCCAGCTCCAGATCTCTCATCTATTCTACCATTTCCTCCTAAGCTGCCTGTCACTGCAGCAGCTGAATTCCAGCCACCCTCACGCTGAGGAGTTCAGGTCTCCTTCTGACCTGCACTGTGATTCAGAATCTGTATGGAAACCAAGACCAACTGGGAATGGTGCCATAAAATTTCATTTGCTGAAGAGGCTCTTTTCTAAATTAAGCTAGTTAGAACTAAGCTGATTCATAAAAGCGTGCTGCATTTTTTAAAAGTCCACTTTTAAGCTATTCTCCCATTGCTTGAAAAACATACACCTATTGATTAAGGCCTGTCCTGACACACAGGAGCTCTTCAGTAATGCTGCAGTGACAGCAGTTGTCAATACAAGGTACCTAGATCATCCAAATAAAATGAAAGATCTTCAGCAGTCATCAAATACAGTGACTGGAGATACTGGTGTAGCAGAAATTACATGAGAAAACCAATGAAATATTTCTATTCCTGCAGTCTGGGTTTGGCCCACTGAGGACAGTGCTTTTCCTGGATTAGGCAGGTAATGACCCTGATGCTCGTGGGAGAAAAAAAAAACACAACATTCAGTAACCTTGAAAAGAAGAGATAAAATTAGTTCTTTACAGAGAGTTTTCCCTACATTATTCTAGGCAACCTTTTGGAGTCTTTCCATCCTTAGCCCACTGTAAAACAAATACCAGCATTACTTTATCCTCTATATGTTCCAGGGTACTTGCAGGAGGAATAGCATGAATTCTTGTATTAATCTGTCCTGGGTGATGAGTATTTGCTGTACCACTCTGTCCCCCAGGAATGGATGTCCCAGCAACTTCTGGACACAGATGTAGGGCAAAAGGGGAGGCATACAGAAAAGGAATTTTTCCCATTCCTATAACTTCTGGGGAGTAAATGGGTCAGAGGCTCACCAAGCTACTGCCTGCCATCCCACAGAAAGCTCTTCTTTGGGAAACCTGATCCCCTCCACACTGCAAATAGCCATAACTAGACAGGTTCCTTCCTCCCAAGCCTCTTGCAGGTTTTAATGACTCACAGAGAGACCTGATCTCAGTTCTGGGCTCCAACAGAACAGAAACAACAAAGGTGGCTCCTAAAAAAGATGGCACAAATGAAGGCACAGTACAAACCAGCACACACCTAAATGAGCTCAGTGTTGTTCATTTGTAGTATGCTCACCCCCCCGCCCCCATAACAGCAGATTATTATTCACCTACAGTAACATCTGTTCCTTTGCCACAGTCTCACTGGTGTCAGAGCTGTGCTGGAGCAACTCCTACATCCCCTTCCAGGAAAATCTCCAGTGAGGCACAGTATTATAATGCCCTGACCACTGAGAGTTGTATACACCAGATGGATACTACCAACCGGAGCACTTTAAGCACATACACCCTACAAATTAAAGCAATCAGTCAGCCTCAAAGAGGAGTAAGAAATACAAACAGATTTTTTTTTTATTTTTGTTCTGCCAAAAATTCAGCTTCACAATAAAAGCTGCAATGCTGTACTTTCAAAAGGCAAAAATTGTCTAATTTCATTAAGATCATTAATTCTTAGTTTTATTCTCTGACTTGGCCTTTATTTTATGGCATGGTAAACTACCAACACTGATATTGTCCATTTACTATTTTTAAAATACTAGAGACCTATCTTTATTTTATTGAAACAAACTCATTGTCAGATTCCAGACTGAATTTTCCTCCAAATTTATTTTTCCCTTGAAACTATCTCTTCCCCACCCTAAAGTTTCAGACTCTGCCAGAGAAAAGCAGTGGTGACTCCTGAGCTCCTTTGTGCTGGGTATATACAGCCACTGCTCTAACCTGTACAACTTGAATTACTCTCTTCAGCATTTACCAGGGGTTAAAACACCCTTGGGAAGCTGAGGTGTTAAAGTCCTCTGAGAATTCCTCCCCATTCCTGGGAGATGTTGCAGTGTCTGCCTGGAAGCCCTCAGTCACAGCCACGTTCTCTGTCAGGGCAGAGGAGGGCAATCTGGAAGGGCTAAGTGAAGCAAAGCACAATTAATGCAGTCCTTAACCCAGGGGCTGGCCAGGAAAACGAGCTCTATAACAGCTAGAACCTTCCACAAAGAAGAGAAATATACCTGCCTGGCAGCAATTCAAGGTCCTGCCTGATACAATTCAAGGTGTTGCAAGTCATTTTGTGGCGACCACAGCAATGCACGCCAAATTTGTTTCACCATTATTTCGCTCTTCCATCAGATCAGGGTGCCAAAGGTGACAAGCCAGCAGTTTACTCAGTTTGCCCCTCAGTTTCTTCCTTCCTGGCTTTCAGCATCTCATCTGACAGCAAGCTGCCAGAGTTTAAACAATCTCAGCAGCACTCACAAACCATATCCTTTTTGTTGTTCATTTTACAAAATTAAAAACATTAAACATTAATGTCTCTTGAGTTTCCTCTCCCCCTCAACCCTCCCACCTCCTGAAGTAAAATATGTTTTTGTGATTCCACATCAGAAGGAAACAATACTCTGTTGTGCCCAATACTTTGTGGGTGTGGGTGTTTTCAGGAACCACATCTGAGAAGAAATCCCAGAGGTTATTGTAATCATTCCTTTCACTCCTGGGTACTCAAGCACAGGATTGCCTGCAATCAATTTGCTCTTGCATCCCAGTATTAAACTCCCTGTGTATAAAAGTATCACCAGCACTTTCTATATTAATCTACGTAGCAATGTTCTAAAGAGCTTTTTATTATGCTGCAAAGAAATTACAATGCAGAGCAAAAGCCACTAAAGCTTACTTGAGCATTACCACCAAATACAAAAGTTGGGTCTGATCCTTCAGCCAGGGAAATGGAGGAGCCTTGACTGCACTCGTTGGCTTTTCAGGGAAAATTCAGGTACGTGTCTCTGGAGCCTGCCTTAATCTTATAACAAGGAGGATTACAAATCTACAAAAAACATGACAGGAAATTACAACACATTAAATGTAAAGCATATGAACACAGACCCTGATTACTTTCAAGCTCAGGTTTTTGTTGGTTTTTAGTTTGTTGTTCTGGTTTGGTTTGTTTTTTGTCGGGTTTTTTTTTTTGTTTGGGTTTTTTTTTAGGTTTTCTGTGTAGGTTTTGGCAGTTTTTTGGGGGATTTTTTTGGTGTGTTTGTTTGGTTTGGTTTTCATTTGTTGGGGTTTTTGGGTTTTATTCTGGTTGTTGGTTTGTTAAGTTTTTTTTAATATCAAATACTTGAATCAACAAAGATCCCCGCATCATAGAGTGACCACAAGTAGCCCTGCAAGAGGGTTTAATCCTTGAGCTCTATGCCCTGGAATATTTCATCTGAAACTACCCCAGTATTTTCTAATAATATTAAATGTACTGTTTAGAACCAGTGTCTGGGGAGCAAGAGGGATTAATACAAAAAACTTGAGACTACTTTCTCACCTGTAAATTGACTTTAAGGAACTCACATCACTCTTCTGTCCAGCCTTCTCACTCCCAGACTGGAAGTTTCTCAGGCATTCTGAGCTAGCTACACACAGCTACATCAGGAAGCATCTCTCCAGCCAGCACTGATGGATATAAGTGGAAGTCCACAGGCAATAATCTTACATGTGGCCCTTGAGGATTTTCACTCTGGTTAACTTTTCTACAAAGAATATATGAGCAGGACATGATGCCTCACTATGTTTCAAACAGGTTGGGAATGAAGTAGTTAAAAAAAATAATAATAAGCAACTTTTCGATTTGTGTGCTAAGCTGTGCCAAATGAGAGGACAAAAGTGCTGTGGCATTGTTTCCCCTTCCTGGCTGGACGTGCACACAGATATTTCTACATCATACATTAACTTCTTATCAGCTCCAAGTGCCTTTCCCATGAATGCTCAGGCACCAGCTGTAAAATTCACTTTGATGAACATCCTGAAATAAAGCACTGCAGTGATTCAACCCCAAAATCATACAAACCTGCCTAAAACAGAACCTTCTCAATATTTGAGTGATTGTACACAAAAGTACCTCAAACCAATGAAAATGTATATTTTTCTCTGCCCAATACAACTTGTGGTGACTTGTGCAGGCTGGATTTGATCCAAATATCTTGCAGGGAGATTCCTTAGCTCTGCATTAATCCTTCACATCAGCTCTAATCCTCTCAGTAAACTGTTTGCATTTTGCAAGTTTTCATCATAAATGACAAGGAATTTTAGGTTAGATATCAGAAAAAACACAACAAGGTAAGAAAGGAATAAATAAAGCAAAGCTATTCAGGGTCTGACAGCACTGGATAAGTAAGCAGTATCACCCACAGGGCAAAAATAAAAACAAGAATGAACATGGGACTATATGTTGCAGGTTTTGTAAAATGCAATATAGGTTTGGAAGAACTATAAAAGCAAGCCACACAGTAAGCAAATGCAGCTGTAACTGGAGTTTTATGAGAGTGATGGATTCCAAGAGTAGAAAAAGAAGCAACTTTAACCAGAAAACTGTAAAAAACACAGGAGAGTTTTATGTTTCTGTAGGCTATTTGAATG
>NC_031770.1:8274383-8285443 GCF_001522545.3 Parus major | reverse complement strand
AGGAGAGGAGAGGAGAGGAGAGGAGAGGAGAGGAGAGGAGAGGAGAGGAGAGGAGAGACTGACCAATTTATGACAAAAATCCTGCATCTTAACAGACACATGGATACTTGTAAGACTTCAAAGGAAAACACATCTTTTTCCTGACAGCCTTTCGGTATAGCCATTTTGGTATAATAACAATCTTTACCATGAGAATTGTATTGACAGTGATCATAGAAGAGTGAAGTTCTTTAAACAGGCCATTTTCCAACGTATTGTAAGGTAATTTATGCACAATTTTAGGCTAAATCTCAAATAGTTATCCACAAATCAGTGTCACAATGATGTTTATTAACTGCTGCATCCAAAGCAAATCTGAATTTGTGAGCTAAAAAAGAATATGAATGAGAGGAAAAAAAAAAAACAGTAGCAGAAATGAAACTCTCAATTCTGTAACAGAGTTTTTCACTTCAGTTTCAATTTCGACTGTGTTAACTTAATGAAGAGCACAGAAAGGAGATCATCACATCTTGAGTGTTTATGTTTAAGCACCTGCAGCTTAGAAAAGTTATGAATACAGCACAGATTCTCCTGTTACGCTTTTTACTTTCATCATTCATGCATTTGCAAATACAGACCTTTCAAAACTCCAACAGCAATGACAGTGCTTCCAGCTGCACAGGATCTACTGGTTTTCTAAAGGCCATCAGGACAGACAAAAAAATTCCAGCCTTCTTCAGGTCTTCTTTAACAGCCACACAAGCTCCTGACATTTGGGCCCAGCTCTGTGTGCTCCTAAACCCTGGCTTAGGGCTTACAGAGTCAAGCCTTTAAGTGTGGTATCAATGAAAAATAAGCAGAGGCTCCAGAGCAGAGAACAGCAGCTTGAAAGGCCCCCACACAAATCTGGAGGTGCATGGACTCCATCAGCTGCACGTCAGAGTCTGTGAGCACGTGGCACCCAAAGCCACCGCTCAGTCTGCTCGGACAATTTCCTGCTGCTAACGTGGGAAAAAGGACCAGCATCCAAGTACCTCTCTTTCCCCCTTGCCTTTTGGAGGCACTTCTGCACTCTCTGCTCATGATCTTTGACATCCAGCACCACGACTGCACTGGAAGAAGCAGAAAGCACCCATGTATTTTCTCACTTTTCTCCTTTTTCAGGTGAAGGAGCAGATGTCACAATGGCAGAATTTTCTCCTGTGGGCTGGGAGATGGAAGTTCACTTTTCTGACACTTAATCACCCCCCAGACATCCCAATCCCAGCTGGGACACCCCCCAACATTTTAAACCAGTACCATTTGTGCTGTTCACATAGTGAGGCTATCGAGATCTGCTGCAAGCTGATGGAAGCATCTTCTGAGTAAAGGCTATGAATACTGGAAAGCACTTAAGAATTCTGACTGTATCTTAGCCTCTTGCCAGCTCCTTTGATAGCATAATGCTTCTGAGACTCTCTTCAGATGCTGTAAGACCTCCAGCACAGGGTTCTGTTTGAGGAGGCACCTTTTCCTTTCATTGGATCTGCCTCTACCCTGACCCCTGTCTTCACTGCCCTGATGAACACAGAATTCAGTCCAAGAACAAGGACAGCATCATTTCTTCCCTCTTTCTTTCCTCTCCTACATATTCCTAACTGAAATACAAAGGGTCAAGGCTGCCTACAATATGCAGGATCTGCCTGGTGTTTTAAAACAGCAAAATGCAGGCCTGGTGCTCTGTAACAAAAGAATAGTGTTCCATGAAAGACACCATGGCACAGGATACACACAGTGCCATGGGATGCACGTAGGGCCACGGCGTGCCCATCCATCAGGAGACTTCCTGCAAAGTGGTTCAAAGTTGGGTGTCAAAAGGAAGTGGCTAAAGTGGATTCCATATGAAATAATATCAGGCCTTTAGCGTTACTTGAACTCAGGATTTTCAAAGTGTGGGTTTATAAATCTTTATTTTGTAAATGGAGTGATTTTCAAATAGAGCTCCAGAACCCTAGAGAGCTGTCTTTAGGAGGCTCTGATCTTTCTAGAACACCTATTTTGTGTGTCTGTAATTGCTCTAGTTTAACAAGACCCCACAACATTTCAAGAAAGAAAAAAACATTTTATTAATCCTGTTAACCTAAGTGACCATAGTGATGGAATGTGCTGCTGTGGGTACCCCTGTAAATCCCCTGGGGAAAAAAAAAAACAAACCAAAAGAAGAATCTCCATGATGAAATGAAATATTTATTAAACATGTTGCCAGTGTCCCAGGTGGTATGAAGAATCCTTGTGGTATGCTGAAAGGCTTGATCTTTCTAAGTATTATGAATGCTGATTTAAATGATTGGGTGAAAGCTGAGGAAGTTATGGCTGAAATTTTGGCTAAAGATGACAGGTCTGGGTTTCAAGTTGCACAAAGCAGTCTGAGGGATTAAGCCAACAAAACCCACTCAAAGATATCCAGTTTCAAAAAGGGTAATCTTCATATCAGTGATTCACACTCAGACAATGGTGAGGATTCCTCATTACTCTGACTTTGCCATATTAATCTTACTTTACAAATACATGCAGTGATTTATATCATGTTTAATTAACTGATTGAGGGCTCCTGTGGTAAAATGGCATCACATTAAGCTCTGTCCTTATGGCAAATGCGAATCACATCTTCAGCCTTGCAAGAGCAAAATATCATGGGATTCACTGATGACAGGATGTAGGAATCGAAATAAGGTCCCTCCTGTTGTTTGAGAATCCAGTAAGGGTGGTTGCCATATGCTCATCATTTCCAAGGGAAAAAAATGACAGGATAGAAGAAAGAACTGCTCTAGTTCATCCAATATGTTCAAATCTCAGATGAAAATGATTGTACAGCAGTTCTGTACTGAGGCCAAGTTTTACATGAAAGTGCATAGCAAACTTTCAGAAAGCTTATAATGAGAGATCTTTCTAATGTGATTTTTTTTCTGTATTTAAATAAACTGCTGCATGAAATGACTCATTTTTTAAGAGAAAAAAAAAAAAAAACAAAACAGAAAAAAGAACTAAATAAAGGATTGTCTGCCAGCAACATAAGACAACACAAAATTTACTTAGCTTTTGCTGTGAAGAGTTATTCCCCTCAAGCACTCACAACCTGGTTTTGAAGATAAAAACTACAACTGCTATTGTCTGATAAAATTAGATGTTGTATATAATTTGCTACTAACATTACCAAGATTAAAAGCCTTGCTTATATTATTACAAAATTTTTTAAAATTTAAAAAAGTGTTTTATTTTTAAAAGCTGTCTTATTAAGAGACTGCAATTTTGTACTTACAAGAAACCTTACATCCAGTGAATTCTCCAGCAATTGACAAATCATTTTACATGAGTCACAGTTTGCTCCCAGGAATTCAGTGGATTTTTGAAATTAGTTTCTATGGCAAAGAGGATAGCAGTGGGATGGGAGAAGCAGGTTTTGCACTTTGCAAATTTGTGAAATCATGAGATTTCACAAATGTCCCCGTTCCTCAGCAGGACCAAGACTTTTTAAATTTTATACACAAGAATGAGAGATGAGCAGGCAGTATCTAAAAGGTGGGAAATTAAAGCACACAGTGCTGCCTGCTTTGCCACTTTCTCCCATTTCCCACAGACTGCCTCAGGTCTTTGTCCAGTCCGACACATCGGGGACACACCAGGTCTCGAGATCTCCTGCTCACTAGCACTTTACATAAACAGTTAAATGCACAGCGAGCAAACAGCTCCAAAGCCTGGTTCAGGGCACTCTGTAAATCTCAGGTTCAAGTCCCCAGGCCTGAACCTTGATTTTCCACATTCCAGGTGAGTGCCCTGACCGATCACGGCGCTACCTGATACTCCAACTTTGCCATCTCCTCCTGGTCTCGACCAGAAATTCCATCCGATGGCTGACAAACCTCTTCTGATGAAAGTTTCTTTGAAACTGATACCTGCCTGCGAAAAAAAACCAGAAACTTTTCGGTTTCCTCAAGCCAGGCTTTTCAATCAAAGAAAGAGAAAATTCCCAACCCTTTCCAACCATTTCACTGATGGTTAAAACTGAGCTGGACAACCATCAACTGGGCTGGTGAGTTTGGCGGCGCAGCCAAAATCAAGGGGTGACATTTTTTGCCCAAAAAACACCTGGGCAAACCATCTTTCCCACCAAATCTGCTGAAGAGATGACTTTGTAACATCATGGCCCCTGTGCCCCCTTTTCATCCTTTGTCAGAAGTCACTGTGCTTCACTGCTGCTAGAAACATTAGCATGGCTTTGTGATTAGAGCAGCTATGCATGCTTTAGAGTCAGTCTCGTCATCCTGCCCCTGTTCAGGGCTCCTAAAACTGAGTAGAAACAGGGTAATTACTTGTCTTTTGTGATGTATATATTTCCAAATCTCATTGTATATCTCCTCGAACTTTCACCATGAAGTAACCCCCTTCTCTCTGCCCCCACTACAGCATTTGATATTTTTAAAAGTTTTGAAATTGTTTTCCAAACGTGAAGCACTGACAGGATATCGAAACCAGCTTGGTTTGGGCTTTCTTAGTAGGAGAACTGCTATTACAATAACTGCATATAAATGTGTATTATTTCATACCTTCTGTTAATAATTTTTAAACTTACAGGGATTTTAACACCTATGCCATTAGTCCACAATAATTTGTGGTAATTTCTGAAATTCTGAAATGCATTTTTTTAATTTAACACATCATTTCAAAAGTATTTTAAAATAAAGGAATTTAACATAATCCATAATGATTTCTTGCCAGGAAAAAAAAAATATAAAAGTCTAAATAGTCTAATAATTCTGATCCAATGCAAGGAAAAATTTAAAACTGACTGCACATAGAATTTTGATGCCAAACAAACTGATTTTAAGACACAGATGTATCTGGTTTATATCCTGAGATTGCTTTCACATTCTATGCAGAATTAGCTCCCTGTAAAACATACTTTTCACTTTATTGTTTTAAGAGGCATTTTAAAAGTTTAACATATATAGATATAGATATAAATATTGATAGAGATAGAGATATCTAATATAAAATATCCTGAGCAAGGATGATTAACTATTTTTGGCTAATTCTTGCCTAAAATTTACTGTTACCTATTTTGGGGGCTAAACTGCATTTCCCTTCAAAAATAGCCTGCATTTGAATAATTTTTTTTTAGTATTTAGAGTAGAGCTTTAAACTATGTAAAAGTACCTTGAAATATGTGCAGGTCAAAGTAAAGCTTCATTTTAAATATTTCAAATTGTTATAGTTACTGCTTTGAGATAATATGACATTTACAGTAATTGCTGAAATTCCAATTACTTTCAGTAAAAGCTGCTTCTTTTGCAAGCTGTTAAAAATATAAAGGTGCATTGGATATTGCATTGCTGGAGACAGAGTCTGCAAGGAAAGGCAATTAAATGTGAGTTTGATGATATACAACGTACTGGACTAACATTAAAAAGACTTTCCCATGTTTGACTGTTTACCAGTTTTGTCTTTAAATAATAGTCTTCTTTTGGCATGTAATGTATATCTGCTTGCACTAAACATAATTTATGAATATTTTAACACATGTGTACTCAGTGGGGTGTATTATCATACTGATATAAATAGAATTAATGAGCAGTCAACCTGCCACATGTCATGACATATGACAGGGCAGCCAGAGCATGGGAATAATTCTTTCTGTTTCATATTAGAGCTTCTTTTCCCAGTTGAATTTTTGTTCCCAGATGCCAATGGACCTAATTTTCTAAGGACCATTTACAAAAATAGTAAGAAATGACAAACCTGGACTAATTTATCTTGAGTCACTTCAAAGAATGATTATTTTTATGCCATTTCAAATGCGTAAATAAACAGATTAAAGGGAGTGTCCTTTTTTCAGTTAATTTTTAGGGTTTTCCCAATGAGAGGTTAGATATCTGCCTCAAATTTCCTTCTTAGCATCCAAACATTTTATTTGTTGCTGATTTGGAATTTGTTTCAATGGCATGTTATCAGTTTCTTCTGTTTAAGGTCTAGAATATAATGACTGACTAAATACAAAGATGACATGCACCAGCTAAACAGTTATTTTGAAGAAAAAAAATACAGATGCAGGCAGGTAATATCCTTTTAGCCAATTATTTATTCCAATTTCAAAGGCTGGGTAGCAATTTGATGAACATAACTACTAATTTTTTTTTTGATAAAGATATAAATTGACAGAACCCGTAGAACACAAGGCTAGACCAGATTCCATGTTTGAAAGAAATATTGAAATGCAACATCAATTCTGTTTACAAACAGCTGCTCAGTGGTCAGTTAAAGGCTAAGGTTCACAACAAAATTAACAAATTAGTATCAGTCTGACCAGCTAGCATCTAATTAAAGATCAGTGACTTGAAAAGTTTTCTTTCCAGCAAATGTTCTTTGATGTCAAGTGCTGGGCTACTGGAAACAGGGACGAGGGTACATACCCTGGTCCTTCTCCTTTTTGATTTAAAATCACTTTTTTACAAATTATTTTGCTGCCCATGAACCCTTGAAGTCATGACTCATTTTCTGGTAGGAACAAGAGTGTCTCCTAAAGATGGATCTAGTTCAGGTTTGAAGACTTGAAAGACATAAAAGAGACTTATATTGGGCTCCTAATTATATTAAGGGACAAGGAGACACTCCAAGTTTTTGTGTCCGACGCTTTTCCCGGCAGGGCAGCACGTCCCTTGGGAATCCAGCTCTGTCACTCTCAAAGAAAAGGGGCACCATCTAGTGCTTTTTTGGAGGAAAAGCTGCTAATAAAAGTAGGGATGTAGTGAGGGGGGGCAGAGGAACACACGAGAGGGAGGGAGAAGAAATGACATTCCATTTTTTTCAAAAGACAAAGAAAACCTGTTGGCCTGTTTCATCTTCCATTTTGAGGCACTGCAGTATTTAGCTTCAGGCTGTGAGTAAAAATTGTCAGCCTTCACAAGGTGGAAGGATGGATTCCTAACAGCTAAAATAATATATACAATTTAAAATGGAGAGGGGGTTGGTATACAGACATTATTCTGTTTAATCGGTATTTCTTCTGCCTATTACTATCCTTATATATTTCCCTATCAGTCCTTTTCATTATACATTCTCTCTTTTATTAATCTAAAGAAAAACCTTCTTAAGTAATTTTCATTTCATTGAAGACTACACCGTGTTGTAAATTTCCTGGAAATGTTCTTGCAAATAATCTTTCCAGAGTTCACCCAACATAACAAAGAGATTCTATGAAAAATGATTTGTACCACAAAATCGTTTAAAGTGCAATAAGCTCAAGTTAACCACAGATACTGCTAGAAAAAAAGCTTGGGAAGTTTTATCTGATTGGCAAAATATGTTCATATCTGAGTCCAGGGAAAGAGTGCCCTTTGATAAAATTTCACAGCACTAAAGTCACATTATCTGAATGATTTTTGAAACCCCTTTGAAAACAGTTTAGGGGGAGGGACGAGGAAATATTCTTTTCTGCTGCAGCTTAGGGAATAGATGGCTTTTGAAGAATTGTGAAATAGTAGCTCAATATTGTTTAATTTACTGAGACTATGAATTGAGAGAAATTGTATTAGTCAAACTAGTAAGTGCTCAGTTAAAATAACCAATGTTTCAAAGGTACATCTGCTCCTTGGGATCTCCAGGTTGGAAATGTTTGGTGTGAACTACAGGAGTTTCTGCCTTCAGACACCCAGAAAAATCCCAGCTCTATACAGGGTCAGAGCTCAGGACATGCTGAAAAATTGAATATGCTGATACTCTAGCCAGAGCCCCCCCAAAAACACAGTTAAAATCAGTGCTTAACTTCTGGGCATAATCTCAGATTCCCTGGGTGATTCAATCTCTTACTCAAATGTGTTGTAGCAACAAGGGAATGACAGACCAGTGCATAAGACTAAATAAACAAGAAATATTTCTACTAGAATAGTGCTGAGCAAAGCAAATATGTGTCTTGGTGAGTAATTCTCAGAGGGAAGCCTATCCCAAGAAACAAAAACAAAATTGTATTTTATGTTGCTAAAGAGGTTTTCTTGTGAAGTTGATCATGCCTATTAAGGAGACTTCTCACACAAGAACAAAAAAAAAAATCAGGTATAGAATTAAGACTTGACTAAGAGCAGGCAAATTGGGAGCAAATATCAGTAAAAATGTCAGATTCCCAAATCCTAAATGGAGCTAGGAAGTGTAGGCAGCTCCTGACAGTGACTCAGGAGTGCTCTGGGCTAGTGGCCTGACCACAAGCTGGGGAGCCATACCTGGGGGACACTTGGCCTGCAGCAGATCCCAGCACGTCCATTCAGGCCCTGCTGCATGGATATCCTGAGCATCCCTGTCTTCTAGTGAAATCAGGAGCTTGGGGCTTCTGCTGTTTGGATTGTGGAGTCAAGTTGCTTCATTTTAGGCACCTACATCTTCAAATGACACTGTTTAACCTCTCTGTGCCTCAGTTTCCACATCTGTAAAACTCGATAGCTACGCTTACCTTGCATGGGTGTCAGGAAGATTATTTCAGGTCTCTAGAGAACTTTGAAAAGGAAAAGCAAACCAAACTGAATTTATGTATTATTTGTCATTTTTTTTATCCCATGAAATGGAAGTCAGATGCAGCCCAGACTGTGAACTATAAAAAAATGTTCACCTAAGTCCTCCTTATGGCTCTAATGACAAAAGGCCTGGTGAATTCAGCATGGCTTTACAGGAAGAAAGCAGCTCCTGGCAACTGACCTGGCAACACTCAGAGCAAGTAATAAATTTATGTCTTAAATAACCACAATATTTGCTAACTTGTTATTCTATATGTTTCCATTATATTTTTTAATTCAATTATAAATGCAGTTCAGTGTGCATTTCTGATTATTAAAAAAAAAACTCTCTTAAGCAGAAGAATCTCTGAGACAGAACTTACTCTATTGGGAAGAAAAAAAAGTTGCCAATAAAACCTCTCTTTGGGGTTTTCCTTGGTGCAGAATAAACCTCATTAGATTCCAGGCCGACTCGATCTTGCCTTGGCAGGTTTCAGATCTTCTAGAATTGATTAAATGAGCCCATTAGAAAAGTCTTCACCAGTTTATCTCTAAACTTGAAGAATAATGGGACACTTTACTTAATACATCTTGTTTAAAGGCAGACACTTGCTTCCATGCTGGGTACCTTTGCAGAATGTGTCTCCAAGTTCTTTGTCTGAAGCTTCCCTTCCCTTGCTCAAAGTGTGCCATTTTTCTCTGGTCTTCCCAGCCTCACTTTCCTGTCTCTGTAGTTCAGTGAAACCCTCTGGTAATGACAGGACTGGAGTGATGATGTACTTTCCTGATTTCCCGTTAATAGTAGCACTTGATCCAGCAACGAGTGCCAGCTCAGCGGCAGAAGGATGCTTTAATATTTTCTAGAGGTAAAAAGACCAGTTCAATTTATAGCCTTGGCTAACTCAGCAGTTTTGCTCTGTCTTGGCACAGAAAGGGATGTTTTAGTTAAAACAAAGCCAAAAGGAAAAAAAAAAATTCCCTTATTTTGCTCAGTTTCGTGCCAAACAAACAAAGTACGATGGATTTTTTTTCTCCCTGAGGAAACTTGTGAAAACTGCAAAATGCTGTGAAGGAGTTAAAATTACTGAAGGAGAGGAGAGAAAAGAGAAGGGGTTAAACAGCAGCATCAAAAAGGAAAGCAATTTGTTTTTCTATTTTGATAAGAGACACATAATCACAGACTATCCAACAATACATGTACCCTTGCTGAAGAGCTGCTGATATTCTACATTAACCTTTGATAGCGAGAAGTGTTATTTCCCCTACTGTTTTCCACAATAAATTACGTTATATCTGGCATCCAAAGCTTTAGGAAGTGTTCAGCCAGCTGGAAGCACCAGATTGGCCCAACATCCCTAACGTTCAGATTATAAATAAAGGGTACCTCACACTGCTCGTGTAACAAAAACAAGAAATGCAGAGGAAGGGCAACTTCCCCCCTGCCCACAGAAGCAAAAAGAGTCAGTTGGGGAATGAAGAAGAGGAATTCCAGAGGGCTGGGTTTCTGCAGAGGGATGCAGTCCCCAGCACTCCAACCCTCAGACAAATGCAGGACCTCAGCAGAGTAATGAGACTTCACCGTTTGCATGTTTACTGAGGATTTGCACATTAAATAAAATTTTTAAAAATAAATAAGCCAAGGGGAAGTATATCTGGCTCTGCTCTTCCCAGATGGTATAACCACACAAACACAGGCTCACACAAACACATATCTTCCCACTCTTTAGGCAGCATTGTCTGTTCTCTTCCAGCCGTGAAAATAATTAGCTCAACCACAACCTCAGCTTCAGAGGATGTGGTCAAATGTGGCACGCTGCATGTTTCTCCCACGCCCCCAAATCAAGGGATATTATGGCTGTAAGTGTGTAACAGCATTGTGATAAGGTTGAGGAAAACCCTGCCTGTTATGATCTGGAAGGTGAAGATATCAAATAGGAAGAGAACAAAAGATGGTCCCAAGACACAAACTCCAATATCTGAGAAAGGTTATAAATGGGCTTTTTGGGTCCAGCTGTTCTCAAGGAAATCACTTCATTAACTTCAGTGGGAGCACAACTGAACCAGTGCTGAGAGCTGCTAAACCAACTCTACAGATGGAAAAATTAACCTCATCTATTTATTGTAAGGGCTAAACTATGGTGGTCCCTGGTGAGGATGTAATGGGAAGTCAGATACAAGGAGCTGGTCTCCTCACCACTCCTTTTTGGTAGGGGCTGGCCACAGCTGCAGTGCCTGTGCTCTCCTGAGGGCAAGAATTAGCCCAAAATTGGTATATTCCATCTTCATTACTCCAGCTATTATATAAACACGGCTATATGCTTGCTTACTTAAGCTGAAAAATGGAAAAGAGGAATTAAAATTAAGGTTAATAGAGCTAGACAGAGTATTCCCCATTTACTTTGCCCTCACTATGGCTGCTTCAACCCTTCTGCCTTGAATGGATGCTTTCCCCCACAATAGCATTGTTCTTCTCTTCTCTTCTCTTCTCTTCTCTTCTCTTCTCTTCTCTTCTCTTCTCTTCTCTTCTCTTCTCTTCTCTTCTCTTCTCTTCTCTTCTCTTCTCTT